>NW_027366865.1:0-64938 GCF_046119375.1 Phyllobates terribilis
CGGACAGGTGATCGGGGCCCGTCTGCCCACCGGACAGGTGATCGGGGCCCGTCTGCCCACCGGACAGGTGATCGGGGCCCGTCTGCCCACCGGACAGGTGATCGGGGCCCGTCTGCCCACCGGACAGGTGATCGGGGCCCGTCTGCCCACCGGACAGGTGATCGGGGCCCGTCTGCCCACCGGACAGGTGATCGGGGCCCGTCTGCCCACCGGACAGGTGATCGGGGCCCGTCTGCCCACCGGACAGGTGATCGGGGCCCGTCTGCCCTGGTGGGCGCTTCTAGAACTACCCCCCGGTAGGCGCTTCTAGAACTACCCCCGGTGGGCGCTTCTAGAACTACCCCCGGTGGGCGCTTCTAGAACTAACCCCGGTTGGCGCTTCTAGAACTAACCCCGGTGGGCGCTTCTAGAACTTCCCCCGGTGGGCGCTTCTAGAACTTCCCCCGGTGGGCGCTTCTAGAACTAACCCCGGTGGGCGCTTCTAGAACTACCCCCCCCCACACCCTTGGCGCTTCTAGAACTAACCCCGGTGGGCGCTTCTTGAACTAACCCCGGTTATAGAACTACCCCTGGTATGCGGTTGTAGAATTGCTTCTGGTGGGTGTTTCTAGGACTACCCCTGTTGCCTGTGAGCGGTTCTAGTACTACTCGTGGTGGGCATTTCTAGAACAAAACCTGGTGCCGTGAGCGGTTCTAGAATTACTTCTAGTGTGTGGTTATAGAACTACCCCCGGTGGGAGCTTCAAGAACTACTCCTGGCGGGCGCTTCTAGAACTACCCCCGGTGGGCGCTCTTAGAACTATCCCTGGTGGACGCTTCTAGAACTAACCCCCGTGGGCGCTTCTAGAACTACCCCTGGTGGGGGGTTGTAGAACTACCACTGGTTTGTGGTATTAGAACTACTTCTGGTGGGCTCTTCTAGAACTACCCCCGGTGGGCGCTTCTTGAACTACCCCCGGTGGGCGCTTCTTGAACTACCCCCGGTGGGCGCTTCTAGAACTACCCCCGGTGGGCGCTTCTAGAACTACCCCCGGTGGGCGCTTCTAGAACTACTTCTAGTGTGCGGTTTTAGTAATACCCCTGGTGGGCACTTCTAGAACCAACCCTAGTGGGCGCTTCTTGAACTACCCCCGGTGACAGTGGGCATTTCTAGTACTACTACTGATGAGCGGTTCTAGAACTACTCCTGGTGGGGGGTTGTAGAACTACCCCTGGTATGCGGTATTAGAACTACTTCTGGTGGAAGCTTCTAGTACTACCCCTGTTGCCTGTGAGCGGTTCTAGTACTACTCCTGGTGGGCATTTCTAGAACTACACCTGGTGTCGTGAGCGGTTCTAGAACTACTTCTAGTGTGCGGTTCTAGTACTACCCCTGGCGGGCGCTTCTAGAAATACCCCCTGGTGCCGGCGTTAGCGTTCTAGAACTACCCCGGTGGGCGCTTCTAGAACTACCCCCGGTTGGCGAGTCTTGAACTACCCCCGATGCCGGTGGGCATTTCTAGTACTACTACTGATGAGCGGTTCTAGAACTACCCCTGGTATGCGGTTGTAGAACTACTTCTGGTGGGCGCTTCTAGTACTACCCCTGTTGCCTGTGAGTGGTTCTAGTACTACTCCTGGTGGGCATTTCTACAACTACCCCCGGTGGGTGCTTCTAGAACTACTCCTGGCGGTCGCTTCTAGAACTACCCCCTGGTGCCGGTGGGCATTTCTAGTACTAGTACTGATGAGCGGTTCTGGAAATACCCACGGTGGGCGCTTCTAGAACTACCCCTGGTGGGCGGCTGTAGAACTACCCCTGGTGTGCAGTTCTAGTACTACCCCCGGTTTCGGTTGGCGGTTCAAGAACTACCTCTGGTGGTTGTTCTAGAGCTACCCCCAGTTGGCAGGTTCTAGATCTACTCCTGGTGGGTGCTTCTAGAACTACCCATGGTGACGGTGTGTGCTTCTGGATCCATCATTGGTGGGCGCTTCTAGAACTACCCCCGGTGGGCACTTCTAGAACTACCCCCCCCCCTGGTGCCAGTGGGCCGTTCTAGAACTACCCCCCCTGGTGCCAGTGGGCCGTTCTAGAACCACCCCCCCTGGTGCCAGTGGGCCGTTCTAGAACTACCCCCCCTGGTGCCAGTGGGCCGTTCTAGAACTACCCCCCCTGGTGCCAGTGGCCCGCTCTAGAACTACCCCCCCTGGTGCCAGTGGCCCGCTCTAGAACTAGCCCCCCTGGTGCCAGTGGCCCGCTCTAGAACTAGCCCCCCTGGTGCCAGTGGGCCGCTCTAGAACTAGCCCCCCTGGTGCCAGTGGGCCGCTCTAGAACTAGCCCCCCTGGTGCCAGTGGGCCGCTCTAGAACTAGCCCCCCTGGTGCCAGTGGGCCGCTCTAGAACTAGCCCCCCTGGTGCCAGTGGGCCGCTCTAGAACTAGCCCCCCTGGTGCCAGTGGGCCGCTCTAGAACTAGCCCCCCTGGTGCCAGTGGGCCGCTCTAGAACTACACATCCAGGTACGCAGCCACGTACCCTTCGAGTCCCATGACCAGCGTGTTGACCATCTGCTGAAAAGTGTCAGGGGCATTCTTCATGCCCAATGGCATCACGGTGGAGTCAGAGCATTCCCGTGCCTTGGGGGTCAGGGGAATATGCCAATATCCCCGGGCTCAGATCCATGATGGTCAGGTACTTTGCCCCGGCCAATTGATTGAGCAGGTCATCGACGCGAGGCATTAGGTACGCATCGGTGACCTAGACAGCGTTGAGCCCCTGTAGTCCACGCAGAACCAGGTTGTCCAGTCCTCCTTTGGAATGTTGACCACAGATGAGGCCCAAGCGCTGATGACCCCCAGTTTCAGCATCTCGTCAATCTCCTGGCGCATGTGCTGCTGTAGTTCCAGGGAGACCTGATATGCTGAGCGCCGGATTGGGGGGTGATCCCGGGTGTCCATGTGATGGATTGCCGACTATCCTTCTGGGCTTGTCGCTGAACACTTCCCAGAAGGGGTTTAGGGTTGCCCACAGCTGGGACCATTGATCCGACAACAGCTGGTAGCAAACCTCCACGTCCTCGATTGTCCCACCCACCGTAGCCTGGGCGAGCATGTCTGGGAGGGTTTCCATCTCTCCATCCTCTGGCAGGTTGCACACAGGGATGGTGCAGGCCTCCCGCTCATGATGGGTTTTCATCATGCTTACATGGAAGACTTTCCACCTTACCCAGGAGTGGTCCAGGGTGACCAGGTACGTTACTACATTGAGCCGCTGGTGCACGAGGTATGGGCCTTCCCAGGCCGCCTGAAGCTTGTCCTGGGGTACGGGGACCAGTACCCACACCTTTGGACCCACCTGGTAGGTCCTTTCACAAGCATTCTGGTCGTACCATCGCTTCTGGTCGGCCTGGGCTCGCGTCATTGTCGTGCACCAGCTGCGCCAAGGCCTGCATTTTGTCATGGAAGCGCAAGACATTTCAATGACCCACACTCCAGGGGAGGCCAAGTCCCCTTCCCAGACCTCCTTCACCAGAGCCAGGTGGCCCCGCGCACGCCCTTCGTACAGGAGCTCAAAAGGGAGAACCAAATAGCAGGCAGATAGCAGGTGTGGGAGGTACCGTGCCCAGTCGTGCCCGTAGGAGTCAACCAACATCTTAAGCATCTGCTTCTGAGTGCCATTGAACAGTTCACACAGGCCATTGGTCTGTGGGTGGTACTTGCTGGTCACCAGATTTTGCACCTGTATTTGCTTACAGAGGGCCTCCATCAGCTGCGACATGAACTGGGTTCCCCGGTCGGTGAGCATTTCCTGGGGAAAACACACTCAGGAGAACATCTCCAGTAAGGCGGTAGCCACCTTGTCTGCCCGAATGGATGACAAGGCTACCGCTTCCGGTTACCGGGTGGCATAGTCTACTACCATCAGTATGAAGCGTTTCATGGAGCTGCTGTGCTGGGAATGGCCATCGGGCCAGCCAAATCCACAGCCACCCTCCTGAAAGGCTCTTCGATGATGGGCAGAGTTACCAGTGGGGCTTTGGGGTACCGCCCCACCTTCCCCACCCACTGACAGGTGTAACACGAACGGCAGTAGACTGTTACCTCAGCCCCCAACCTTGGCCATTAGAAATGCTGGGCTAGCCTGGCCTTGGTCTTATGGATCCTTATATGTCTGGCCATCGGAATTTCGTGTACCATCTGCAACAACTCCACCCTGAACGGATAGGGTACTACTAACTGTCGGTCCCTGGGCCACACCTCCGGTGAACCTCGCTGGACTGTTACCCGGTACAGCAGTCCTTGGTCCCAGACCACCCACTGGAGGACAGAGTTCGAGGGAGGCTGTGCCGCCTGCTCCTTACGAGCCTTCAGGCTGTCGTCAGTCTCTAACACCACCTGAAACCCCTGACTGGACGTGGCCAGAATAGACAAACCTGCCACGTCTCCTGGCCTCCATCTGACCTGGCAGCCACTTGGTCGGAAGGGGAGAAGCCGTCGGACTCCCGATGGGCCACTAGATCCCGGGTGCCACCACTGCAAGTAACAGCGGCTACAGCAGCTGAGACCGCGGGTATCGCCCGTTTCTCCTCGGCTTCTGACCAAGCCTCCAGTCTAAACAGACTACCCTGGCCCTCTAACATCCTGGTTGTGGAGGAACCCTACCATGCGGCCTTACCTGGGAGCCCTATCTCTCCTGGAACTGCCCCGCCCTCCATGGCATGCTCCCCCTCTGCAGCTGTTTGCCCCTTGTCTGCCCCCTCTGACAACCTCACAGGACAAATTGCTCCAGCCTGCCGTATGGCCACATTCTGAGGACTCATCACAGATGACTTGATTGATCTCGTCCCCCATGGGGAGAGAGGTGTGAGCGGCTGCTGTGTTCCCACACTCTGGCTCCCTGATAAAGACAAATGTCCCAATTCTCCTGTGCTCGGTATGTGGTGTGTAACACTCACGTTTTGGTCGCAGATCTCTGCTGTCTTCGGTTCTTCCACCTCAGAAACCACCGCACACACATTAGGGAACTTCCACTCTGTTTTATAAAAAAGAACTTTACTTGAATGTTTGAATTCAACTTCATACAGCATGCAGCATTGATCACATACACCTTGGCGATGGACAGCGCTGGCTTGCTGCCTCCAATCACGGAGCCGGCGAAAGTTTTACCAGGTATCAAATTCTTGGGTGACACCAGTTCGGGCCGCACAAGGGTCATCTCAGCACCGGTGTCTCACAGTCCCATGGCTCTGGTGTGGCCTATGGTAACAGTCTGAAGGTTGTCAAGGGACCTCCCACCACCCCCACTCACACACAAAACAGTGGACGGATTCTGGGAGGAGGATCAACTGCTCTCAGTAGGGCCCGCATGTGATCGACCCAGCAGTCTGCAGGACACCACTGCATACTCTGGAGCTTCTTCCGGTATGACTCAGGAGTCAAGTTGTACTGCCAGACTAGAGCCTGCTTGATGTTCTCATAGCTCAGGGTGGTCTCACTGTGCAAGTACCCAAAGATTTCCAGAGCCTTACCTCTAAGCTGAGGGGTTAGGAACCGGACCCACTGGTCCTCAGGCAGATGGTACTGATGGCAGTTTTTTTCAAATGCCAGCAAGAAAGTGTCCAAGCCCCCCTCCTTTGTCCAGCAGGGAGAAGTCATTTGTCCATAGCTTCGGGACTCGGATCTCAGGGGACTTGCAACTGGCTGGGGCCTGCAGTTGGAGCTGGAACATATCTTTCTGGTGCTCGTGCTCCCGCTGACGTTCCGCCATGAGGGTCTCATAGGTGGCCCTGTCTCCAACCTGGAGACTCGCTAGGGAAACTTGTATGAGGGGGTCAGGTGGTGGGTGGCTCACTGCGGGACTGACCGCTGGTGAATATCTCTCTGGGGGGCCTAGGTTGGACTCCCTTTCTCTTAGAGCAACGTGGTCTTCCACCTCCTCAACACCATACGGAGCATTGGCCATCTCCTTGGTTCTGGCCCTGGTGCCACTGGCCATCCTTGCACTCTATGGTCACTGACTCCGAACTGCCACCTGACGCACCGACACACCTTACAGTATTTGCACTCTGACCGTCTAGTGCTGAGCTGATCTTAAGACCCCAGCAGCAAAAGCTACTACTACTGGCAGTCTTTAGTGTCTGTGAGTATGCATTCCAAACACACACACACACACACACACACACACACACACACTATTATCTTGATCCAACCGCTTGCCACGAATGCAAAGAAATTGGCAGCAGAAGAGACCCCACAGAATCCCAACGCTGCCACCAATGCAAAGAAATTGGCAGCAGAGGGACCCCGCAGAATCCCACCGCTGTCGGTACTGATGGATCCACACCCCACCACCTGCCTGGCGTCACAATTACGTCAGACGGAGCACGTGGTACGGATCTGCCATTTGCACCATCGTGACATTCCGCACCCCCTCGAGGACGTGCAAGGTCAGATTGGTACAGTTCTACACAGACAATGGGACCTCTGCTAATAAAATATATAATTCCCGGCATGACTATATTCTCAACTACAGCTGGAACTTTTATGCTGAAAGTGGCCCTGCCCACACATTCCCCTGTCATAACCTCACTGTGGGCTAGGCACCACTTCATGGTTTTATTAAGATCTCTAACACGATAACTCCTTGTTGGTTGATCGCAGAAGTTCGCAAGTGATATCACATTTCTTATTACAAATTTACCTTTCTTTAGAGACTAGACATGACATATCTGCGGTTGGTCATTCCTGCCCTCTTGCGTCATAGCGCACCCGTACAGTTCTCAGATAAGGAAAAAATATGCATATTGTTCCTTAGAACACATATTTTTAGCGGCAGGGTTAGCTATCACAATCAGCGTTATAGAAACTCTGATATTCCATATTTCATTTCAGTGCCTACCAGACTGCAGCTTGAATACATGTGCAAATGGAGATGAGCTAAGCTTCAAAGGAATTATAGGAGCTGTATCCTCTTCACCCAGGTGTCAATTCATCACTCCGGTCTCCATTTTATATGGTGATTAGCCTGGACACTTGGTGGATCCCGCTATTTGCATATGGGCAATTGGGTAGAGTGTAAGCTCTTGCTCCTTTGACAAATGGTAGATAGGGGAGGAGGGAAGAGTGAGAGGGATTTTGGAGGGGGAAAAAGATTCTCAATATTTCTATGACAGTGACATTTCCAATTTTCTTGGGATCTCAAAAATCTAGATTATGAATAACTAGGACATGCTATAATTCAATACAGCGTTATGGGAATACTGTACCTGACACAAAGGGCATGCTGCATGGCTGGGGTCCCAAGGGGGTCTTGCTGTGGCAGCTTCTTGGCTGAGAGCTGCTGTGAGACATTTGTCACTCACTGCCTCTCTGCCCCCTTCCTTCTAAGCTGCAGAAGTGTCCAGTTACAACTGTATGCTGTAGACCTCTATAATCCCGCCAAACAGGGCACAATGATTGACATGGGGTTACATTTTCAATATTCTTCTCAGGGCAAAATCACATTAAAATAGATGGCATCACTTGCTAACTTCTGTGATCAACCAGTGAGAAGTTATTGCAGAAATTATAGATTTCATAACACCATGAAGGACAGAGATGAGCCCACGTGAGGTCATCACAGGGGAGTGTGTGGGCAGGGCCACCCCTTCAGCATAAAAGATCCAGCTGAATATGGGTCTATACTCATGCCGTGAGATACATATTTGTAAGCACGGGTCCCGCTCCATAACGGTCCATTGGAGCACCTCCCCTCCAGGTAAATTGAATAGTCTCTGTGATCTGTCTAGTAAGTTCTTCTATTAATACCTTTTATTTTGTGTAACTGTAAATGTATTGTACTGTCCCTTTTTGTAAAATCTTTTGTATATTTTTTCATAAACCCTGCCTCCCTTTGGATTAAATATAACATTTAGTAGTCCTGTTTCTTCTGTTCTGTAATCGTTCCTCCCCCGAAGCCATACGCTACCAGAAAGCAGGAGTCAGATCAGGCCTGTATTTAGAACTGATCGGTGGTGGTAGTGAACACTATTAATTGGGTTATCGTGAAGCTGGCAATGATCGTATGGGGTCATATACACATATTCAATGCATTGGAATTCGGAGGTGTGTATGCCATAAGCTCACTGCTCGCTTGCCGGTAACTACATAGTGAGTAATCAGGATAGTCTGTGTGCAAATCCCTGACAAATTGGTGGCAGCGGTGGGATATTGTAATATCTCGCCAGTGCCTTCCCCCACAGTTCACTATCCAGCTACATCTAATTTTCCTACTTGTCAACTGGGCATTCTACATATGGGCTGCTTAGATTTGCAATAGGACAAAAGATGGCAAAGAGGAGGTGGGAGGGGTGAAGGAATGCCCCTTCACTAGTGGCTTCAGAAATTGCAATATTTCCTATGACACGGTGCAATACCACATTATTATGCTATATAGTGAAAATACCAGTTTCCTTCAAAGCTCTGATTCAGATCAGTTCGAAGATAGTGGAGACTGGGACCTTCAGCATGCCACCAGCTTTCATTTTAACTCCTCGACCTCGTCACAGAGCCAATGGGAGCCAGCGGCATTTAAATGGTTAACAGCTGCGGCCGAAACGAAGCTCTGACTGCGACTGTTCGAGATAAATGTCAGCTATATAGAAAGGGTTGTCCGCTACTCAAACAGCTCTCAATCACAATATTTCTTACATATAAAACAGCTATAATCACCTCTTGTGCTGCTGCCGTTCTACCCATGTCTGCGCTTAGTCTCCCAGGACTCGAGTGACCTCATATCACACAGTCAGTGGCCATTTCGCTCTCACTTCCTTCAGACGAAAGGGACAACCTAGAGGTGTAATCTGCTGCTGCTCTCTGGCTGTCAGTTCTGTTCAAAGGATGAGAGAGTGAAGCAGTCACTGATTGGCTGCAGGGTTCCCGTGATACGTCATGCATGCTCCAGGAGACCAGACACAGACATCACTGGAATGGTGTGGGCTGCAGGGTTCCCGTGATACGTCATGCATGACCCAGGAGACCAGACACAGACATCACTGGAATGGCATGGGCTGCAGGGTTCCCGTGATACGTCATGCATCCTCCAGGAGACCAGACACAGACATCACTGGAATGGCGTCGGCTGCAGGGTTCCCGTGATACGTCATGCATGCCCCAGGAGACCTGACACAGACATCACTGGAATGGCGTGGGCTGCAGGGTTCCCGTGATACGTCATGCATGCTCCAGGAGACCAGACACAGACATCACTGGAATGGCGTCGGCTGCAGGGTTCCCGTGATAAGTCATGCATGCCCCAGGAGACCAGACACAGACATCACTGGAATGGCATGGGCTGCAGGGTTCCCGTAATACATCATGCATCCTCCAGGAGACCAGACACAGACATCACTGGAATGGCGTGGGCTGCAGGGTTCCCGTGATACGTCATGTGACGCGCCCCCTGGGCCTGTGTTGTGCAGGGGATCCCGGAACCGGATCGCTGGGATGCTGGGGGTTGTAGTCTCCGTGTGGCGGTGACCCGGTCTGTGCCCAGGGCGGTCAAACCAGTGGCAGTCTTAAGTACTAACAATGTCCGACTACGCCACCCGTGGATTGCGGTCAGTGGGGACCGCAGCTGCACTGCCGACCGCTGAGGCTGATGTTGTTTGCGCAGCTGAGTATGGGATGACTCCCCACGGGAGAAGTATTGCCTCAGGGCAGCTAATGTGGATGATGGTGGTGATGGTGTGAGTGTCCCAGTACTGATGGTGCTGGTGCGGCGAGGAACCACAGAGACGTGCAGTTGCAGTTTTCAATGCTTTACTCACAGTTCTTTATCAGGTCACTTGTGCGCAGTTAGGACCGCCCGAGTCATGCTGCGTCCACCAGGTGAGGGACTCGGTCAACTCCCAGGCAATTCCGGAGTGTGGTTCAGAGCTCCCTTCTCTTTCCTTTCTCTGGCCATCCCCACCAGTGACCCACCTTTGTCCAGCTTCCTCGGGCCTTCTGTTGGCGAAACCTCTCTCCGGTTTCCCTGACCCTATACGGTATGCCTTTCTGGTGGATGTAGAGAGGGGTCACACCAAGATGTGGTAACAACCTCCGGTCTTTGGCTGAGGAATCTGTTGCCTCCACCAATTTGGGTTCCGGTACCCCGTTCTGCCAACCCTTCACCCTGTATCTCCTCTGGGCATATGGGGTTCCTTCTGTCCTCGTGTCTCTGGGCCTTTCTCTGTGTTCCTTGCTTCCTTTCTCCTCTGTTCCAGTTCCTTTCCTACTTTCCTTTCTGTTCCTTCTTCTCTCTCTCTCCCTCAGGCTCCAGCCTCCTGACAAGGCCTGCCTGCAGAGCAGAGCCCATGCAGGGGCTCTGCTTCCTGTCTTCTCCTCAGACTGTCTCCACTGAACTGAACTGGACTGAACACTGATCTAAGATGGTGCCCACCTTATATACCTCCCTCTAACACCCGAGCCCAGGTGACTAGCAACCAATGGGCTCCTACCTATGCCCAGAGACCCACCCCTATCTGCTCCTACACCACTGGGTATTCCACCCCCTCCCCACTCCAGCCAGGAACAGATGCTGTCGTGCCTGCACTTCTGTGGGAGCACCGTTGAGCTGTCCCTCGGAAATGGGGTGAGTGTGGTGCATGCAGCTAAACGAGTCCTGGTCCACACTCCATCCTTACCCGGGAGTGGAATATCACACCTCTGGTCTGAGGTGCAATACCCCTGTAGCAGCCGAGCCCTCGGGGTGCTACACATGCATCCTCCAGGAGACCAGACACAGACATCACTGGAATGGCGTGGGCTGCAGGGTTCCCGTGATATGTCATGCACGCCCCAGGAGACCAGACACAGACATCACTGGAATGGCGTCGGCTGCAGGGTTCCCGTGATACGTCATGCATCCTCCTGGAGACCAGACGCAGACATCACTGTAATGGCGTGGGCTGCAGGGTTCCCGTGATACGTCATGCACGCTCCAGGAGACCAGACACAGACATCACTGGAATGGCGCCAGCACCAGAGGAGAGCATAGCAGCTATTTCACATGATTGAAACCGTAATTAAGAAGGGGTTGTCTGAGTAATGGACAACCCCTTTATTACAGTCTGCATCAGACAAGTGTGGAAGGAGTTCAGCTCCACATGCAGTCACCTCAGCGCTGACGTACAGTTACGCCCATATGTGCAAAGGGGTCAAATTCATATAAAACATTAAATGCTATTCTGAATTTATCTGCCTTTCATTCATTTCTAACAGTAAATCCTCATAGTAGTTGGTGCTCTATTTTTCAGATTCAGAGCTCCAAATTTTCACAAGCAAAATTAAAGGGTAGGAATCATAAAAAAAGTTTACATCTAGTTTTCATTAAATGCATTCAAAAAAATTGGCAATATTTTCCCATATCAAAATTTATATTTAAAATTAGAAATCTTAGAATTTTTTATACTGACCACTGAGGCTATTCTATGTTCATATGTCCTGTTCTTTCAGGAAATCCACATTAACAGCAATAAACTCACTTAGACACTATGGGCCTCATTCAAAGCCAGAATACTAGTGTAAAAAGCTTTGAAAAGTCACAAAGTTTTAGCGCAACTCGAAGCTGGGCTGAAATTGTGACTTTTTAGCGTTCACACACCATTTTCACCCAGCCCTGATAAAGTGGGCACCAGCAAAATTTTATAAGCTGTGGCATTCTCTGTGCAACATTTCTTACTCCAGTCACTGACTGGAGTAAGATTATTGGCAAGGCACACATGGAGACACACAAGGCGCTCGCTAGTTCTCTGATAGTCCTGATTCATTGACCTCTGCATGACTCTAGCACACCGACCTCATCAAGATTAGCATGAACACCACCGGTCTGGAGTCAGGGCCTCTGTTTTGCATTGAAGCATCCAATGAGCTTATACAAAGATCATTGGGCGAAGGGGAGGGGGGGGAGCAAGGTCAGGTGTGACATCAACTGTGATTGGTGGAACCTGCGTTATCAGCTGTATGCTACCTGTCATTGTAATTCGGCCTCAGATAAAAAGCTTTACTGAAAATTCTTCCTGAAAGGACAGAAGTAAATGTCTAAAATAGCCCTGGTGACCAGTGTGAAAATTGCAAGACTGTGATAAAGTATGAAAACATAAAAAAAAAACACGTAAAACAAACTAATTTAAACATTTTCTGATGACTAGATCTGAGCGAATCCATTCAACAGGAATCAAATTCATGTTGAATTTTTGTGCCTAAAATGAATGTCACCTTTTGAGACATTGCAGAAGATTGCATCAGTCAGAGAAGGCGGGCTTTCCCAGAATGCCTTGCTGCCATCATATTAGGTCTCATCGGCATTGCACGTGCGTGTTGTATCAGTTTTCATGGATAGAACGTGTACTCAATGTATGGTGCTAGTCACACGCCAGTGTTTTTACACACCCCTTGTGTCCATACAGAACACACAGAGCCATGTCCATTTTTTTTCCGGCAGCACGGATGCCAAGGAGGTCCAATAGTGGTCTATGGGTCTGTCAGTGTGCCATCAGTGTTCTGTACAAGTTTAACATTGAAAAGTATAGGAGAAGCTTTGTAATTTCTTTATCCATCCATGAAAACCACTGATCGAAAACGGAGGACACCGGTACCATTTTTTCACGTACATGTTTAAACGCTGCACATGTGAATGAGGCCTAACATAGTATAGCTCAGACAATTAAGAAGGACTATTATAGCAAGTATAAAAGCAGAAGCAGGAAAGGCAGCAGCCATTTTGTGGTGAATCTGGATAGAGAAAAGTGCATCACAGCTCACAGCCTAGCCATAGAAATAGGGAGAGAAAGCCATGAAACATGATAGAAAACAGACAGACAGAGAGGGCGACATCAATGCAGTGAAGGGGATTCGTGTGTTAAGGAAAAAAGGGAATGGCATCATACATGTTTTTCAGGGCAGATAGAGGAAGACATTTGCAGAGAATGGAATTTCCTGGGAAAACTCTGCAAATGTAAGTTTCAAAAGTTTTGCTCATCTTTACTGATCTATCATTATCCATTGGTGCCAGTTTTACCTATAGTATGTTCCCCTCCATACAGGGCAATAACTCCCCTGTGGGCCTCATTGTTCCAATTACCTTACACATCTTCCTTACGTGTAGTGCACATTCCCATCATCTTCATGCTTTCCCATCCTGCACAGCTGGCTGCAGCGGAGGATCAGGACAAATTCCTATCCTCCTCCTTGAGGGATAAGAGGGAATTTGGAGTCATCACCCTGCTCCATGCTGCTCTACTCCTCCAAGCTAATTACTCTAAAGGCAAACCTGTGACTGAGCTTTATATTAACTCTTCTCCTCCCGCCTTCTGGATGCTACATAGCTAATCTGTTGGGTTAACCCTGTAGTGTGTAAAGTGCTGAATTATACAACAGTGATATGTCTTCTACTCAAAAAAATGGTGTAAGTATGATGAGGGTTTTTTTATCAGTTTCATCACAGTTTGGTCAGTATTTCATTAGCTTTTCTCAGCTAAAAATAAAAATGATGAATGTTTCTCACCGTTCTCATAACCAACAGTCCATTTGATGGATGGCACACAGATGACATCCAAATGCTGTCCAAATTTTTTGCGGACTAATAGACTTGCATTGGTGATACTGTATATAATTTTGTGTGGACCACTTAGGCCTCATTCAGACATCAGGTTTTTTCATGTACGAGAAATATGGACCGAGTTTAATCAGTGATTTTTACCTTAGGTTGGTCAGAATTACATCAGTATTTTCCCCATCGGTCAGTCAAAAACGGACAAACTTCATCCGAGTTCTGGCCCATCTTTTAACAGACCCGGACACTTTCATTGATGAATTTGATCTGACACTTGAATCAATATAAAACATATCTCCGTGAAAAATCATGGACATGTGAACATCCCCATAAACGGTCATAGGTACACATGCTACCTGTGAAAAAAATAAAAAATAGCACTATACGTGATAGCACAGAAACTAACAGGTGAATGAGCCCCAAGACTGTGAAAATACACTGGCATGTAAACAGCCCCATAGACATGGGTGTACATAGAAATCATGGGATCCCATAGCAGAAGAGCTAATTGCCCCCCACCCAACAACAAAAAATAACATTTGACAGGGTCACAGAAGAGCATATCTCACAACTTTCCAGCCTTTACAAAGTAATTTTCCTCCTACTGAAGCCCCAGATTCCCCTTTCATTGCATGTTTAAAGTATGATACCAACAAAAGTGCCCAACAAACACAGTATGTGAAGTCTTTCACAGTACCCTCCACATGCACATTATGATGACCCTACTGTACTCGACTTCAACTCCCCTGGCAAAGTATGGTGACCCTAACACCGTGTGATCTCCCAGCTGTGGCCCCCACACAGCCCTCAATAAAGTATAATAGGTCATCATACAGTATAATGGCCCCACACCTCACCATGCTGTATAATGGCCCCCACTAGCTCTCCAAATAGTACAACCAAACAGTGCAATGGCCCCCACACTGCCCTCCACATGGTATGATGGTCCCCACACAAACCTTCACACTGTATAATTGCTTGCATACAGTATATTGGTCCCCACATAGCCCTCCACAAAGTATAAAGGCTCCCACATAGCCCTCAAAATATTATAATAGCCCCCACATAGCCCTCTGTATAATATAATGGGCCCCATATTCCTCCATATTGTATAATGCAAAATCATAATCTTCCATATAGTGTGCTAAACCCTATAGTCCTCCATATAGTATCATGCACTCCCCATAGTCTTCCATATAGTATAATGAACTCCCCATAGTCCTGCATATAGTATAATGCAATCCACATAGTCCTCCATACAGTATAATGCACCCCATATTCCTCCATATACTATAATTCACTTCCCATAATCATCCATGTAGTATAATGCACTCCCCATAGTCCTCCATATAGTATAATGCACTCCCCATAGTCCTCCATATAGTATAACGCACTCCCCATAGTCCTCCATGTAGTATAATGCACTCCCCATAGTTCTCCATACAGTATAATGCACTCCTGATAGTCCTCTATACAGTACTATGACCACCACAATGTGTTCATTGATTTAAAAAAAAAATACTCACCTCTCCTCCTTGTTCCCCGCTGCTCCAGTCTATGCAGCTAGCATTCTGAAGTGCCTGCACATCTTAGGGCAGTGGATGCCATGTAATGATGTCATAGGGCCCGCTGTACTGAGGCGTCAGATGCTGAGGAAGAATGACGAAGTAGGAAATCACAGGCCGCATAGTACTCGCGTGGCCTATGTTCCAACAATGAGCTTTTGGTTTGTTTTTGACACTATTTGCTGTGGCAAAAACTGAGTGTTTTACAGTTCAAGCAAAGTGGATGGGATTTATAGAAACCTCATGGCCACTGTGCTTTAATTTTATTCAGCGTAAACTGAGCTGCGGTGCATGTATCAAATCCACATCATGTCAATTTCTCTTGTGAGTACGCTGAGTTTTATGTGTGGATTTTCCCCATAGATTTCCATTAGATGCCGAAAATCTGCAGGTAAAAACGCACATACATAGTCCTGCATATAGTATAATGCAATCAACATAGTCCTCCATACTGTATAATGCACTCCACATAGACCTCTATATAGTATAGTACACCCCATATTCCGCCATATAGTATAATGCACTCCCCATAGTCCTCCACGTAGTATAATGCACTCCCCATAGTCCTCCACGTAGTATAATGCACTCCCATAGTCCTCCACGTAGTATAATGCACTCCCATAGTCCTCCACGTAGTATAATGCACTCCCATAGTCCTCCACGTAGTATAATGCACTCCCATAGTCCTCCACGTAGTATAATGCACTCCCCATATTCCTCAATGTAGTATAATGCACTACACATAGTCCTCCATATAGTTTAATACACTCCCCATAGTCCTCCATATAGTATAATCAGTTCCCCATGGTCCTCTATACAGTACTATGACTACCAAAATGTGCTCATTGATTAAAAAAAAAAAAAATACTCACCTCTCCTCCTTGTTCCCCGCTGCTCCGGTCTATGTAGCAAGCATTCTGAAGCGCCTGCACATCTTAGGGCAGTGGGTGCCATGTAATGATGTCATCAGGCCCGCTGTGCTGAGACATCAGACCCTGAGGAAGAATGATAGAGGAGGAAGTCACAGGCCCCATAGTACTCTTGTGGGTTATGTTCCCACAATGAGCTTTCGGTTTGTTTTTGACAATATTTATTTGCTGTGGCAAAAAGAGTGTTTTGCAGTTCAAGCAAAGTGGATGGGATTTTATAGAAACCTCATGGCCACTGTGCTTTAAAGGGGTTGTCCACTACTTTCACATTGATGCCATATCCATAGGATAGGGCATCAATTTATGTTTGGCCGGGGTCTCGCACACAGCACCCCCGCCCATCAGCTCTTATAGGTGCCGGCGGTGGCCGCAAGTGCTTACCTTCCGGTGACTGGTCGTCATGTTGTAGTGGCCAGCACTTGTTAGTGCACATCTGCCTCCCATTCAATTGAATGGGATGCGGATGTGCAGTACCCTGCGGCGGCCACTACAGATGAACGGCCAAATACCGCAGCCAAGTACTTCCGGCCGGCGGCCGTCGCTAGCACCGATAACTTCTGATCGGCAGGGGTGCTGCGTGCAGGACCCCGGCCGATCATACATTGATGGCCTATCTCATGGATAGGGCATCAATGTGAAAGTAGTGGACAACCCCTTTAATTTTATTCAGCATAAACTGAGCTGCAGTGCGTGTATCAAATCCACAGCATGTCAATTTCTCTTGTGAGTATGCCAAGTTTTTTGTGTGGATTTTCCACATAGATTTCCATTAGATGCAGAAAATCTTCAGGTAAAAACGCACATGCATAGTCCTGCATATAGTATAATGCAATCCACATAGACCTCCATATAGTATAATGCTCTTCCCATAGTCCTCCATGTAGTATAATGCACTCCCCATAGTTCTCCATACATTATAATGCACTCCCCCTAGTCCTGCATATAGTATAATGCACTCCTCCATATAGTAAAATGCACTCCTCAGTGCTCCATATAGTAAAATGCACTCCTCATAGTCATCCATGTAATATAATGCAGTCCCCATCTTCCTCCATATAGTATAATGCACCTCCTTCGTCCTCCATACAGTATAATGAACTCTCCATGGTCTTCCATAGTCCAAACAGTACAATGCACTCATGTTATGATCTGCAACATAAACTAGGGAAAGAAGGGGAGAGCTGTCCCTACAGTAAGACTAAGCTGAGTCACTACGTTGTAGCGGGCGACCTGTTCCTTGTGAACAGACCCGCCTTCGTCCTCGGCTAGTCTGAACGGAGACCTATAGAGAAAGGGAGGGGTCCCTAAAAGAACTAAGGACTGGGACAAAAATGGGACACCTCCTAACAGAAGTTGTTGCAGAGCAAAAGATAAACTGACAAAAGTACTAGAGGTCCAGAGGACCAAGCAAACTAGAGATAGATAGGCACAAAAGCACCAGGCTAGAAAGACAGTCAAAACAACACTGAAGTCCAGCAAGGCCAGAAGGGCGGAGCTGGAATATATAGGAAGATGGTCACGTGACCGCAAAACACAAGATAGAAACAAAAACAAACAGGAGGGTTCTAACAGTACCCCCTCTTTTATGAGGATCCTCCGCAGGGCCGGCGTCAGCACCCGGCGCACCCAGGCAAGTGCCGGGGCCCTGAGCAGGAAGGGGGGCCCACTGGCAGTCACGCACCCCGCTGGGCTATGGGCGGAGGAGAGCGGTGTCAGCGCCCGCCCTTCTCCGCCGCTTGCTCAGGGCCCCGGCAGCCGGATACTTACCTCTCCCCGTGCCTCCACAGATCCGCCATCTTCCTGCTCTGCGCTCCCTGTGACGTCTCAGGTCAGAGGGCGCGGTGACGTCTTTCCACCGCGCACTCCCCTGAGCAGTTACAGGGAGCGCAGAGCGGGAAGACGCCGCCGACGCTGGAGTCCGGACCTGAGCAGGTGAGGAGGAGGGCGGTGAGTATTTGATTTATTTATTTTTTTTTAATGTATGGAGGCATTGGGCATAATATGGGGGGGTGACATCCTGCATGGGGCATTATAAAGAGAGGGGGGGGTGACATCCTGCATGGGGCATTATAAAGAGAGGGGGGGTGACATCCTGCATGGGGCATTATAGAGAGGGGGGGCATTATAGAGAGAGGGGGTGACATCCTGCATGGGGCATTATAAAAAGAGGGGGTGACAGCCTGCATGGGGCCTTTTAAAGAGGGGGGGGTACATCCTGCATGGGGCCTTATAAAGAGAGGGGGGGTGACATCGTGCATGGGGCCTTATAAAGAGAGGGGGGGTGACATCCTGCATGGGGCCTTATAAAGAGAGGGGGGTGACATCCTGCATGGGGCATTATAAAGAGAGGGGGGGGTGACATCGTGCATGGGGCCTTATAAAGAGAGGGGGGGGGTGACATCCTGCATGGGGCATTATAAAGAGAGGGGGGGGGTGACATCCTGCATGGGGCATTATAAAGAGAGAAGGGGAGACATCCTTCATGGGGCATTATAAAGAGAGGGGGGGTGACATCCTGCATGGTGCATTATAAAGAGAGGGGGGGGTGACATCCTGCATGGTGCATTATAAAGAGAGGGGGGGGGTGACATCCTGCATGGGGCATTATAGAGAAAGGGGGGGTGACATCCTGCATAGGGCATTATAAAGAGAGAAGGGGAGACATCCTGCATGGGGCATTATAAAGAGAGAAGGGGAGACATCCTTCATGGGGCATTATAAAGAGAGGGGGAGACATCCTGCATAGGACATTATATAGAGAAGGGGTGACATCCTGCATGGGGCATTATAAAGAGAGGGGGTGACATCCTGCATGGGGCATTATAAAGAGGGGGAGACATCCTGCATGGGGCATTAAAAAGAAAGGGGGAGACATCCTGCATGGGGCATTATAAAGAGAGGGGGAGACATCCTGCATGGGGCATTATAAAGAGAGGGGGAGACATCCTGCATGGGGCATTATAAAGAGAGGGGGAGACATCCTGCATGGGGCATTATAAAGAGAGGGGGGTGACATCCTGCATGGGTCATTATAAAGAGAGGGGGTGACATCCTGAATGGGGCATTATAAAGAGGGGGTGACATCCTGAATGGGGCATTATAAAGAGGGGGGTGAAATCCTGCATGGGGCATTATGCGGGGGGTAACAGCCTGCATGGAGCATTAGGGAGGGCAGCCTGCATAGTGCATTATGTGGGGGGGGGAACAGCCTGCATGGAGCATTATAAGGGGGGGGGGGACAGCATGTATGGGGCACTATGTGGGGGTAACAGCCTGCATGGAGCATTATAAAGGGGGGACAGCCTGTATGGAGCATTATGTGGGGGGTGACAGCCTGCATGGAGCATTATATGGGGCCAGTATCCTGTATGGAGATTTATAAGGGGACCAGTATCAAGTATGGAGCGTTATATGGGGGCCAGTATTCTGTATGGAGCCTTATATGGGGGCCAGTATTCTGTATGGAGCCTTATATGGGGGTCAGTATTCCGTGTGGAGCCTAATATGGGGGCCAGTATTCCATATGGGGCCTTATATGGGGGCCAGTATTCCTTTATGGGGCCTTTTATGGGGGCCAGTATTCCGCATGGGGCCTTATATGGGGGCCAGTATTCCGTATGGGGCCTTATATCATAGAATCATAGAATGGTAGAGTTGGAAGGGACCTCCTGGGTCATCTGGTCCAACCCCCTGCTCAAAGCAGGATTCACTAGATCATCTCAGACAGATGTCTGAGATATATGGGGGCCAGTATTCCGTATGGGGCCTTATATGGGGGCCAGTATTCCGTATGGAGCAATATATGGGGCCCATAATACTGTATGGAGGGCTATGTGGTGCCCATTATACTGTACGAGGACTATGTGGGGTCATTCTGTATGGAGCAATATATGGGGCCCATAAAACTGTATGGAGGACTTAGTGGTGCCCATAATACTGTATGGAGGACTATATTGTCCGGTCTGCACTGTGTGCTGCGAGGATTCGCCGGTTTCTAAGCTATTGTGGAATTTACAATAGATATCACTCATGTAATGTAAGAAGTGAAATCTTTGCATTGTACTATATATATATTTCTCTTCGGTATCTGTGCATCATGAATCGTGGTATGTATTAAAGGGGCCCACTGAGACTCTTTCGCCTGGGGCCCAGAAAAACCTGGAGCCGGCCCTGATCCTCCGGATCCTCCAGGCCCAGGCCTATCCGGAAATCTCCTGTGGAAAGCTCTGACAAGTCTAGGGGCAGAGACATCATTCGCCTTAACCCAGGAGTTATCCTCGGGACCGAAGCCTTTCCAAGCAACGAGATACTGCAATCTCCCTCTATGCTCTCTGGAATTCAGGATACGAGAAATTTCATATTCGCCGTCTTCCACCACCAGAGAAACTATGACAGTGGCCTCCCTATCCGATACATCAGCCTTTTTTAACAAGGAAACATGAAACACAGGATTAATCTTCCAGGAGGAGGGAACCTCCAACCTAACAGCAGACTGGTTAACCACCTGAAGCACCTTAAATGGCCCCACAAATTTCGGACCCAATTTTTTAGAGGGAATCCTCAACTGCAGATTCTTTGAGGACAACCAAACCATGTCACCCACAGTAAACAAAACCTCTTTACGTTTCCTGTTAAAATATTTCTTGGACTTTTTGTAAGTCTCTTGAAGGTTACAACGTACATTAGTCCAAACTCTCTCCAAATCACCGGAAATATTCTCCTCCTCAGGCACCGCCGACCCCAATTTGGAGAATGAACCAAAAGACGGATGTCTCCCAAAAACTGTTCAACATCCTGGTTCTTTCTTTCCGTCTGTCCATTAGACTCAGGATGATAACCAGACGAAAATGACAAATGGACTCCCAACCTGTCCCAAAAAGCACACCAAAAGCGAGCCACAAACTGAGGTCCCATATCAGAAACAATGTTGGTGGGAGCGCCATGGAGCCTGACAATTTCCTTAACAAATGCCTTAGCGAGTGTCTTAGCGCAAGGTAGCTTAATGAATAGAACCAAATGACACATCTTGCTAAAACGGTCCACGACCACCCAGATGACAGTGAAACCCTCGGACACAGGAAGGTCAGTAATAAAATCCATTGCCAAATGCGTCCAAGGCGCACTAGGAACCTCCAGAGGGCAAAGCAACCCCGCAGCAGGGGTATGGGAAGCCTTTGACCTAGCACACACCGTACATTAACGCACCCACTTGATGACTTCCTTCTGCCACCCAGGCCACCAAACACTGCGGCTGATAAGTCTTAGTCTCAGAAATTCCTGGATGACCTGCCAACCGAGACTCATGATACTCCACAAACAAATTTCTCCTAGAGGTTCTAGGCACAAACAACCTCCCATGAGGAGTATTAGATGGGGCATCCTCTTGGGCTTTCAGAATCCCTTCTTCCAAAACGGAGTCCAATGCTGCTACCACAACTCCTTCCTGTAAAATGCTCTCCTCCTCCTCGATACCAACCATGGGAGAAAAGCTGCGAATTAAAGCATCGGCTTTAACATTCTTAGTACCAGGGATATAGGTAACAGAAAAATTAAACCGAGAAAAAAAAAGTGCCCACCCAGCTTGACGGGCATTCAAGCGTTTGGCAGCATCCAGATAGATCAAATTCTTATGATCTGTGAAAACCTGAACAGGAAATTTAGCACCTTCCAAGAAATGACGCCAATGTTCAAACGCAAGTTTAATAGCCAGCAATTCCCGATTACCAACATCATAATTAAGTTCGGTTTCTGAAAATTTTTTCAAAAAAAAAAAGCACAGGGATGTACTCCATCCTTGTTCTCCTGAGACAAAACTGCACCGACCTCCACCGAAGAAGCATCAACCTCGACCAAAATAGGTTTGGTCTCATCAGGCTGCATAAGGATATGGGCAGAACTGAACCTCTCCTTGAGATACACAAAAGCTTCAATGGCCTCAGTAGTCCACTGGACCGTATTCACACCTTTCCTGGTGAGATCGGTCAGCGGTTTAACAATTATAGAAAAATTCTTAATGAATTTCCTGTAATAATTGGCGAAACCCAAAAATCTCTGTATCGATTTCAAACCAATAGGCCTAGGCCATTCCTGCACAGCCTGAACTTTCACCGGTTCCATCTCAAAGCCCTCGCTGGAGATAATGTAGCCCAAAAAACTAATTCTCTGCACTGCGAACTCACATTTCTCCAGCTTAGCAAAAAGTGAATTATCACTCAATAACTGCAACACCTCACGTACGCTCTGCCAATGGGACTCCAGATCAATGTGACATCGCCCCAACCTCCATCGGTTTTCCACCATCCGAGCAGACCCTCTGGGGACTAGGAGCTGCCATTGCAGGAATTTTTTCATCATTAACCCTGGCACGCAGTATCCTGTTCACACGTATAGCTAATTGCATGGCTTCCTGCACGGTTTCAGGTGCGGGAAATGCAATCAGCAGATCCTTAACTCTTTCACTTAGACCAGCAAGAAAAAAACATTTTAACACCGGATCATTCCATTTCACTTCTGAGGACCACCTTCTGAAGTGTGTACAATAGTTTTCAACATCACCTGACCCCTGATTCAAACGCCTCAGTTCTGTCTCAGCAGATGAGACTCGATCAGGATAGTCATACAATAGCCCCATAGCAGAAAAAAAATCCTCCACTGACCTAAAACACGGATCATTACGTTGGAGAGAAAAGGCCCACCCCTGTGGTTCCTTGCGCAAAAGTGACATGATAAACCCAATGCGCTGTGATTCATTCCCAGAGGACTTTGGTCTCAAACGAAAATATAATAAACAAGCATTTTTAAAGGAAAAAAAATCTTGTTGTTTACCATCAAAAATATCAGGGAGTCCTACCTTCGGTTCCACAAAATGCGCTCCAGGACAGCTACTCATGTGTTGCCGGAGCTCGGACACCTCCAGAGACAATCCCTGCAGGCGTTGAGCCAAATCTTGAACAGAAACCATACTGATCCCCGGATTTCTTTCCTTAAAGTTTTTTTTTTTTGCTTGGGCTGGGCTTACTGTTCTGATCTGCAACATAAACTAGAGAAAAAAGGGGAGAGCTGTCCCTACAGTAAGACTAAGCTGAGTCCCTACGTTGCAGCGGGCGACCTGTTCTTTGTGAACAGACCCGCCTTCGTCCTCGGCTAGTCTGAACGGAGACCTATAGAGAAAGGGAGGGGTCCCTAAAAGAACTAAGGACTGGGACAAAAAATGGGACACCTCCAACAGAAGTTGTTGCAGAGCAAAAGATAAGCTGACAAAAGTACTAGAGGTCCAGAGGACCAAGCAAACTAGAGATAGATAGGCACAAAAGCACCAGGCTAGAAAGACAGTCTAAACAACACTGAAGTCCAGCAAGGCCAGAAGGGCGGAGCTGGAATATATAGGAAGATGGTCACGTGACCGCAAAACACAAGATAGAACCCTCCTGTTTTTTTGTTTCTAACACCCACTTCCTAATAATGGGAACAACAAAGCATAGCCAGCTGATGGCTCTCTAACAATAACGAGGGCCGACTTCTTGCCCTTTAAGAATAGTAAGGGCCGCCTGATGGCCCTATAAAAATAGGCTTTCAGAGTCCCTCCATCATAAATGAAGCAGGATGTGTGTGATGATGTGTCAAACACCACATGGCCAGATAAGCTTGTAAAATGTTGAAATGACAGTTCCCAGTGAATGCATTTGTCTTGGTTGAAAGCAATGCAAAAGTGCCAAAGCACATCAAAAACGCTACGTGTGAACAAAGCCCAAGGTGTGGAGGAGCATTTTCGCTTTTGTATATTTATTTTGCCTTATATACAAGTCATTACCCTGGAAAGGATGCTCCTTAACATATTTCCCAGGAAAATCCATTTTGGTTTAGTTTTTGTATGTTTTATTGTGAGTCCGTAAAAGTGGCGTAATACCCCTGAAACATTGTTGACAGCAGTGACCTGGGAAACAGAAATGCTACCTTTGGTGCTGGTGGGCCGTTCTAGAACTACCCCTGGTGGGCCGTTCTAGAACTATCCCTGGGCAGATCTAGTACTACCCCTGGTGGGCCGTTCTAGAACTACCCCTGGTGGGCAGTTCTAGTACTACCCACGGTGCCGGTGGGCTGTTCTAGTACTACCCCCGGTGGGCTGTTCTAGTACTACCCCCGGTGGGCTGTTCTAGTACTACCCCCGGTGGGCTGTTCTAGTACTACCCCCGGTGGGCTGTTCTAGTACTACCCCTGGTGGGCGCTTCAAGTACTACCCCTGGTGGGCGCTTCAAGAACTACCCCTGGTGGGCGCTTCAAGAACTACCCCTGGTGGGCGCTTCAAGAACTACCCCTGGTGGGCGCTTCAAGAACTACCCCTGGTGGGCGCTTCAAGAACTACCCCTGGTGGGCGCTTCAAGAACTACCCCTGGTGGGCGCTTCAAGAACTACCCCTGGTGGGCGCTTCAAGAACTACCCCTGGTGGGCGCTTCAAGAACTACCCCTGGTGGGCACTTCTAGAACTACCCCTGGTGGGCGCTTCTAGAACTACCCCTGGTGGGCGCTTCTAGAACTACCCCTGGTGGGCGCTTCTAGAACTACCCCTGGTGGGCGCTTCTAGAAGTACCCCTGGTGCCGGTGGGCGGTTCTAGAGCTACCCATGGTGGACGGTTCCAGTACTACCCCTGGTGGGCGGTTCTAAAACTACCCCTGGTGGGCGGTTCTAGAACTACTCCTGGTGGGCGGTTCTAGAACTACTCCTGGTAGTATACTTCTATTCTATATTTTTCTATTTTAACTATTGTATTTACCTTGGTGTGAGTGCCTGTCTCTACGGTGTGGCTCTTACTTAACCGTGTATTTATTTTAGGTTTTTTAATTTCCTATTAATGCATAATTTGACAATTTTGTTCAGTTGTTCTTGATAGGTTCTTTGACATTCCTAGTTTGCCTATGGGATCAATGCACCAAAATGAGTCATCTAGCGTCAATGAACTTTAACCACCTTCACTGCACACGTTAGTGTTGTGCCCTTCTCACCCCCCCCCCCCCCAAATAGCTGCAAAGTCCCATCTGTATACTGGAGCCCAAGACCACAAGATCACACTCTGGATCTCTGGCACTTCTGATTTCACGTGCAGTGGCCCCAGGAGCCTCCGAACACCACACTGACATCTGTCTGCTCTCCTCCACAACTGAGCAGCATCAGAAACACAGCTAACAGACATTGCTGTCACTGCAAACACTCATTGGATTAACTGACACGATGTCAATGAGTTGCTGAAGATCTGGATACTGCAGTCATGAGATCTGTGGCAGCATTAGGCAGATGGGACACTGCAGCTAATAGAGAGTAAGAGTGCAACAGAGATGGCCCTAAACTGCATTTAAAGGGTTTCAGGAAAATTTGGTCAGACCTTGCAGCCCTCTGGCGCCCCCTTATCCTGCTGGTCAAACACGGTATTGACCGAGGATAAGCAACAGGGCGCAGCTGCTCTCATTTATGTCGACTATTGTGGCACATGATGTAACAGGACGTATATATACCACCAATTCCATCCAGGAACGTATATATACCTCAATCCAGCCACCCTCAACCACAATATCACATAAATACACTGTATGCTGCCACCACCGATCTCTTAACGGTGGAACGGGTACCCGTTAGGTAACGTGAATTAGCGGGTGAGGAACGTGTTTGCTCGACATAGGACAAGAAGAACGAAGCTGGTAAATAATAATAATTTACTCCCGAAAGTTGGCATTGTTTACAAAAGATATATGAGTTATTATAAAAGACAATTTACATATATGCATAAAACCGTTATTAAAATAAAAGGGGTAAATAGAAAAACCTGCGCCACGAGGTGATGGTCTCAGATTCTGTGGGGGCTACGGCTCCCCGGAAATTAGGTGTGAATCCTCCACGCAGCGAGAAGTGCTTGCGTCTGACGTCCCTGGTTTGGAATGAGCCAACATTGACGTTCTGGTTTTTAGTAAGGAGGCAAAACACTAGGACACACCCATGTTGTTTACCTCACACGGGGGCTCGGTTTTGTGAACCCACCCAGCTGCACAAGACATAAAAATCCTTCATCTTCCATATCTTGGTATGGGGGGGGGGCCCACATCCAAGATGGATACATCATGTTTGCAGTCACCAATATTCACAGAGATTGATATCAAATATGATATTTCTATGACGTTCAGAAGCTCAGAACCCATTTCCTAGGTTTCTGGTGGTTTCCCAGTTATGAAAGATACACCATTATAACTGGAAAAAGGTGAGCATCCCAAAAATGTGGTCCATGTGTTTGTGACAGTCATGTGCATTATTAAACTCGACATTAAAAGCTTGTACAGTTACACAATAGGGCTTTGGAGGGGAAATCCAGTGTAGACCAGTATGCTTGCCCTGGGCTGAGGTTTATGGCGGTTAAAAAAATTCCTTGTTTGGGGGAAGCAAGAGTAGAGTTCTATGGAGGTCCCTTCCAAGTGAACAGGGGGCGGAGATATAAGACATCTCTGGTAGTGTTGAGCGAGTATGTTCTGTCCGAGTATGTGCGACGCCCTCCCTGAGCTGTGGGGGGTACTCTGTGCCGGGCCAATGTAGGGCGGTGGTGCGGGGTGTCGTCGTGGCCGTGACCCGGTCCGTGCCCAGGGCTGTCACATGAAAATAATGGGCTTTTGGATGAGTGGTTGTTCGACTACGCCACCTGTGGTTTCTGGTGAAGGCCACCAGCGCTGCAACAGTCCTCTGAGGCTGGTGTTCTGGCAGCACAGTTGGTACTACTCCCCACAGGCGGAGTAGGCCTCAGGGCAGTGGTGGAGAAGCAGTGTGGAGGGATGGTGAGTGCAGTGCCGCGCAGGAATAAACAAGCAGAGGCGGAGAATGAAGTCATCCGGGTCTTTACTCACTTTAGATGAACTTTCAGCCGCAAAGCTTCTCTCTGCTACACATGGCGTACTGTGGCCACCAGGAAGGGGGTTCAGCACTTCCCAGGTAGATCAGGAGCACCTTCCAAGACCCCGCCAGGGTGTTCCTCTCCTTCTTAGATTTCTCCCACTGAGTCCTCCCCTGTCTGTATGTGGTGTAAGGCTGGGTCCCACTGGATATACACAGGATTGAGAGATACAGGTGGCGACTCCGCTCCGTCCGTATCCCCCTGGGATCCACTAAGCCTCCGGGCTTTTCTAACAGTGACGTGAAGTACACTGTCAGATATCGGGGGCCGGTCCCCTCTTGTGGCAGGAGTCCCTCTGGCTGGGCCAGAGTGAAGAATACAGGTGGCGACTCCGCTCCATCCGTATCCCCCTGGGATCCTTTCACCTGTGGAGCTTAACTCCTCCGCTCCCCTCCTGGGCCTTCTTGGCTGGACTCTGACCGGGGACAGAGCTGGCTGTAACTCAACTCTGCCCCAATCCCCGACTCGAGGCCTGAGACCAGGAATTGTGACCCCTGAGCCGGCCGCAGCAATATGCTGACTGATCCTCCCAAGGAATCAAGACTAAAGACCAGGTTATAAAGATGGCCACTGTATATATATGCCTAGATTAAGTGTCAAAGTAAAGTGCTTTCTCCACCCTCACCCACTACATGGCTCACCTATTTTTGGTTCCCCCCATCTCCTCTATCCCGGAATGGGGCAGCACCCTAGTGCATTGAAGCCCCCTGCAGGTGGGAGTAGTGTAGTGTTGGGTGAAAAGCAGGGTCCTGGGTGATGCTCCATCCCTACCTGAGAGAGGAGATACCACACCTCAATCTGAGGTGCAGTACCCCTGTGGCGACTGAACCCTCAGGGGCGCCACATATGCTCGGGCCGAGCTCAGAGTATTTATAGCTGCTCGGTGATATGGTTGAATCGCTCCCGTGTGCATGATTTGCAACTGTTTGACAGTTTTATTACATGTGAGGAATGTGTAAGAAATAGACATTCCTCACATGTAATAAAACTGTCAAACAGTTGCAAATCATGCACACGGGAGCGATTCAACCATATCACCGAGCAGCTATAAATACTCGGAGCTCGGCCCGAGCATACTCGGCAAAAGGGTTAATAGAACATACTCGCTCAACACTAATCTCTGGCTGTCCTTTCAACATTTTTAAAATTAGGACAAAAATACATTGTGCCTCCCCCTTTTTAGACTGAGCTATGGAGGTAGGACCTTCTGGTACTCCTCCAGGCGTATCCCTGGAGGCTCACCTCGCCGGGACAACCCATCAGCATTGCCATGCTCGCTGCCTTTGCAGTGTTGAACGGTAAAGTCGTACTGCTGGAAGGTGAGGCTCCAGAGTAACAACGTTCCCTTGGCACCGGACATGGTGTGCAGCCAACTCAGGGGGTTGTGGTCAGCCACGACAGTGAAGGGGCGCCCGTACAAGTAAGGCTGTAAGCGGTGCAGGGCCCATACAATGGCCAGGCACTCCTTCTCTATGGTGGAATAGGCCACTTCCCTCGGCAGCAGTTTCCGGCTTGGGTACAACACGGGGTGTTCTTGGTTCCCCGAGTCGACCTGGCTGAGCACAGCACCGAGGCCAAACTCACTGGCGTCGGTCTGTACGAAGAATGGCCGTGTGCCGTCGACCGCCTTTAGCACAGGGGAGCTGCTCAGTGCAGCCTTCAAAGCCCGAAAGGCCACCTCGCATTCATCTGTCCATTTTACTGGATGGGGTAGGCTCCTCTTGGTGAGGTTGTCAAGGGCTTCACAAGGCTACTATAGTCTTGTACAAAGCATCTATAGTACCCTGCGGTGCCCAAGAAGGACTGCACCTGCTTCTTGGTCCTGGGGGTGGGCCAGAACACGATAGCGTCCACCTTCCCAGGCTCTGGCTTCAGAGTACCCCCACCTACCCGGTGCCCCAGGTAGTGGACCTCGTTCATGCCCATCTGGCACTTTCCTGGCTTGATGGTCAAGCCCGCCTGGTGAATACGCCCGAGCACCTGCCGCAGATGCTTGAGGTGATCCTCCCAGGTGGGACTGAAGATGGCAATGTCATCCAGGTACGCCACTGCGTACCTCTCCAGTCCCTGGAGCAGGTGGTTGACCATTCGCTGGAAAGTGGCAGGGGCATTTTTCATGCCAAAAGGCATGACCGTGGATTCATACAATCCAAAGGGGGTGATAAAGGCGGACTTCTCCTGGGCATTGGGGCTCAAGGGAATCTGCCAATATCCCCGACTCAGATCCATAATGGAGAGATAGCTCGCGCTGGATAACCGCTCAAGCAGCTCCTCAATGTGTGGCATTGGTTGTGCATCAGAGGCTGTGATAGCGTTGAGCCCCCTGTAGTCCACCGGGTGGTCCAGTCCTTTAGCACCAGGACTACAGGTGAGGCCCACGCGCTCTTGGACCGCTTAATCACCCCCAACTTCAGCATCTCCTCGACCTCCTGGCGCATGACATGCTGCACCTCGTCTGAGATTCGATAGGCTGTCCCCTGGAGTGGGGCATGATTCCCGATGTCCACTTCATGGACTGCTACCTCAGTCCTGCCAGGCATGTTGGTGAACACTGCTTGGAAGGGTTTCAGCACTGCTCGCATCTGAGACCTCTGGGGTGAGGATAGCAAGGCGCTTATCTCTACATCCTCTAAGGACCAGCTGGCCTTCGCTTGGGCCAGCATGTCCAAGAGGGGGTCGTCCTCCCCATCCTCGGGCAGGCTGCAGACCAGTAGGACGCAGGCTGATGAGCCTTCATCATATTAACGTGAAAAGCCTTCCGCCTACCCCGCACGTGGTCAAGAGTGATCACGTAGGTGACCGGGTTGAGCTGTTGGTGAATGACGTACGGGCCTTCCCAGGCCACCGGAAGCTTGTCCTTTGGTACGGGGACCAGCACCCACACCTTCTGACCCACCTGGTAGGTCCGCTCTCGGGCGTTCTGGTCGTACCAATGCTTCTGGTGAGCCTGGGCTTGCGCCATGTTGTCATGCCCCAACTGCGTCAAGGTCTGCATCTTGTCACGGAAGCGCATGACATACTCCACGATGGACACCCCTGGGGAGCTCGGCTCTTCTTCCCAGGTTTCCCTTATCAACCTAAGGGGTCCTCGGAGACGCCTGCCATACAGGAGCTCAAAGGGGGAGAACCCCGTCGAGGCCTGTGGAACCTCTCTGTAAGCAAATAGCAGGTGTGGGAGGTAACGCTCCCAGTCGCGTCTCGGGGTCTCAACCAGCATTTTTAACATCTGTTTGAGGGTACCATTGAATTGCTCACACAAACCATTGGTTTGGGGATGATAAGCGCTCGATACCAGATGCTGCACCTGCATTTTCTTACATAGGGCCTCCATTAAGCAAGACATGAACTGGGTCCCCTGGTCGGAAGCATCTCACTGGGGAAGCCTACTCGCGAAAAGATGGCCAAGAGGGCGTCCGCCACCTTATCCGCCCTAATTGAGGACAGGGCTACTGCCTTCGGATACCGGGTAGCATAGTCTACCACAGTAAGGATGAAATGTTTTCTAGAGCTGCTGGGTATGGCCAGTGGTCCCACAATGTCCACAGCAATCCTCTAGAAAGGCTGCTCTATCACTGGCAAAGAGATCAGGGGGGCTTTGGGAGCCAGCCCTGACTTTCCCACTCTGACACGTGGTACAGGAGCGACAGTAGTTCACCACATCCGTCCCCATTTTGGGCCAACAAAAGTGGTGAGACAGCCGGGCCTTGGTTTTGCTGACCCCCAAGTGTCCAGCAAGTGGAATCTCATGGGCGATCCGCAACAACTCACCCCTGAATTGGTAGGGGTCGACCAGCTGTCTTTCCCTCAGCCACTCCTGTTGGGGTGTTCAGGGAACTGTCTCCCGGTACAACCTCCCACCGTCCCAGAATACCATCTCCTTATCCGACTCGGAGGTGGGTTTCTCAGCGAGGCTCCTTAACGCCTCTAGGCTAGCATCTGAGTGCAGAGCTGCCTGAAACTCCTGGCTGGAGGAAGCCAGAAGTGAGGTTAAGGCCACGTCCTCACCGGGACCCTCTGGGACCGGCTCTGGGTCCCTAACTGATTCCGTTATTCCTCTGTCCGAGGAGGGTCCAGGAGGCAGGGCATTACTTGCGTTCTGGGCACTCTGACTGCGGGTAACCGCGGCTATATAGGCTGTCTCCCCGGGGAATAACACCGTCCCATCAGCCTGCGTGGCTATGAGTACCACTTCCCCATCCTCCCCCATTACCTCAGGCGCAGTGCTACTTTTGGGGCAGCTACCATCAGCCAGATAACCGTCTGTTGTGACACTGGTCGCTGGCACAGCACCACCTGCTTCATGGTCCCCGTGCCTCTCCCCATTACCCTTAGCACTGACACTTGCTCCTGCTAGGGGATCCTTAGCAATATCACCCCGCAGCGTGGCATGGCTGAGTTCTCCTGTACCTACGTCTACATCTTCATAGTCTACATGTAAAGCTTTGACATTCACATTATCAGCATTAACCTTACCAACCGTATGAGATCGGGGAGGGGCGTCAGGGACATAATAAGCAAACATCCTCCCTAAATCAGTTCCCAACAAAACATTTGCAGGCAGGTTTTCAGATACTCCCACTTCCTTCACCCCACTCCCCGCACCCCAATCAATAAAAACCCAGGCCATGGGCAAGGGGCATCGGATGCCCCCCAATCCCGGTGACAGTCAGGGTCTTTCCCGGAATAAGCTCTTCAGTGGACACCAGTTCGGGTCGGATGAGGGTTCGTTCGGCCCCAGTGTCCTTGAGGCCTACAGTGACCGTGTCCCCCACAGTGACAGACTGCAGGTTTTCACAGGCCCTCCCAACCGGCCCACCCACCAAAAGAACTTATGCACTAGGCCCTGGGGCCTTTGGGGTCTTAGATGGGGGGGTTCTTCCTCTGCTTCTCTGGGGAAGTGGCGCTGAGATGACCAGTTTGGTTGCAGAAATAACACTTGCGGGCATCAGATGCAGGCCGGGCATTGGTAACGGGGACAAGGCCTCCGAAAGGTCGGATGGCAGGGGCAGGGATGGTGATTGATGGCTTACCCCCTTTCCAGCTGGCGACGACCGGCTTCCGCACCTCCGGTCTCCGGTTGGCTTTGTAGGTGTCTGCGATCTGCGCTGCTTTATTGGCATCTGGTGGCTCCTGATCCATCATGAACTGCCGTACCTCAGTTGGACACAGATGCAGGAACTGGTCTTTCACCATCAGGTCCTTTAGCTGCTCAAAGGTGGTCGGCTGACAGTCCTTGGATCCACTGCTCAAAGTTGGTTCTGAGCCCATGCACCACATCGTTGTAACTGTCGTGCGGTCCACGTTGGAGGTTCTGAAACTTTTTACAGTACACCTCAGGAGTCAGTTGGAACCTCTGGATTAGGGCCTGCTTAATGGCATCATAGTACCCAGCTAGGCCCTGAGGAAGAGCCACAAACACATCCAGAGCTTTGCCTCGCAACCCTGCAGTTAAGTACCGGGCCCACTGGTCCACAGGCAGCTGGTACTGTCTGCAAGTCTTTTCAAAACCCCTCAGAAAGGTGTCGAGGTCACCGTCCTTTTCCATCACAGGAAAATGCTCTGGACGGGGTTTAAACAGGGTCGCATTGTTGGTCTCACCGTTCCGTGAGGTGGATGGTGAGATCCCGAGCTGGGCCATCTGCAGTTCATGGGCCTTCTGAGCTTGGCCCTGCCGCTCGGCTTGCTCAGCCTCTCGCTGGGCTTTGGCCTCCGCTCGCAACTCGGCAGCCTCCTGGTGCTGCTGAATTACTTTCAGCCGTCCTTCATGATCCTCTGCAGGAAGTTGCTGTAGAGCCATCTGCAGATCGGGGTCCAGGCTGCCATGGTCGCTGATGCGGCGTGCGTCTACACGTGGGACCCCTGCAGCAGTACTGTCCATATCTCGGCTGACCCCTGGCCCTGCTGAGGTCTGGAGAAGGGCTTGCTCTGCCTCCAGTTGCGCCAGTGCAGCAGCCATTTGTTCTTTGTTTTTGCCGAGGGGGTCCATGCCTTTGGTTATACATATTCCAATAAGAGTGTCCTTTTTCTGCTGGCTGTACTAGAACTCCCCAACCATGACCATGATCACCAAAATACAAATAGAAAAGAAAAAACGAAGAAGAGTAGGGGTGACTGCTACACATACAGTATTGTCTCAGATCTAATAAATACTGAGTTCGATCTTCAAAACTTTTGTGCAGGGTCCAGGTAAGAACCGTGCCAGTTTTTAGTGAGAGGAATGATTGCTCAAACCAGATCACTAATGTCCTATGATCCCACCGCTTGCCACCAATTGTCAGGAAAACTTGGTGAGACTTTGCAGCCCTCTGGCGCCCCCTTATCCTGCTGGTCAAACACGATATTGACCGAGGATAAGCAACAGGGCGCAGCTGCTCTCATTTATGTCGTCTATTGTGGCACGTGATGTGACAGGACGTATATATACCACCATTTCCTTCCAGGAACGTATATATACCTCAATCCAGCCACCCTCAACCACAATATCACATAAATACACCGTATGCTGCCACCACCCATCTCTTAACCGGTGGATAGGATACCCGTTAGGTAACGTGAATTAGCGGGTGAGGAACGTGTTTGCTCGACATAGGACAAGAACAACGAAGCTGGTAAATAATAATTTACTCCCAAAAGTTGGCAGTGTTTACAAAAGATATACAAGATATTATAAAAGAGACAATTTACATATATGCACAAAACAGTTATTAAAATAAAAGGGGTAAATAATAGCAAAACCTGCGCCACGAGGTGATGGTCTCAGATTCTGTGGGGGGGGGGGGTGGCTCCTCGGAAATTAGGTGTGATTCCACCACGCAGCGAGGAGTGCTTGCATCTGACGTCCCTGGGTTGGAATGAGCCAACATGGACGTTCTGGTTTTTAGTAAGGAGGCAAAACACTAGGACACACCCATGTTGTTTACCTCACATGGGGGCTCGGTTTTGTGAACCCACCCAGCTGCACAAGACATAAAAATCCTTCATCTTCCATATCTTAGTATGGGGGGGGGGCCCACATCCAAGATGGATACATCATGTTTGCCGTCACCAATATTCATGGAGATTGATATCAAATATGATATTTCTATGACGTTCAGAAGCTCAGAACCCATTTCCTAGGTTTCTGGTGGTTTCCCAGTTATGAAAGACACACCATCATAACTGGAAAAAGGTGAGCATCCCAAAAATGTGGTCCATGTGTTTGTGACAGTCATGTGCATTATTAAACTCGGCATTAAAAGTTTGTGATGTTACACAATAGGGCTTTGGAGGGGAAATCCAGTGCAGACCAGTATGCTTGCCCTGGGATGAGGTTTATGGCAGTTATAAAAATTCCTTGTTTGGGGGAAGCAAGAGTAGAGTTCTATGGAGGTCCCTTCCAAGTGAACAGGGGGCAGAGATTTAAGACATCTCTGGCTGTCCTTTCAACATTTTTAAAACTAGGACAAAAATACATTTTGCCTGACAAAGGGAATGTCACCAGGTTTATTGCCACCTGATCTGAGCACAGCACAACGTGGGGACAAAGATCCCCAATTCCAGCGACGTGTTGCTTTCTGGGCTGACTGCTGTAGTTTTGATAAGCGATCCTCCACCAGCAGGAGACTGCCACCAGAGGACTAGTAAAGCTGCTGCCATGTAGTCCAACCCTGTCCCCACAACTGATGAATAGCTCTGTACACTGTGCATTGGTAGCTTTCTGCCTATCAGTGGTGTGGGTGGGGTTATACGGAGCCCAGCATTCAGAGAATTTGTAGATCTGCTGCAGACACAGTTACTCTGAACAGCACCAAGCAATCCATCACTGTATTCAGGGTCTCTGCCCCTAAATCACCCTGCTCTCAGATGGGGCAGCAAAATCCTGGTGACAAATTCACTAACCCCATCCAGCTTCAGGTGCAAGTATTAGAATTGATTCTGATGCTCAAAATTAAATGTAAAGGCAAGTGGCTAATGGCAGGCAATAGGTACAGCAAGGTGTGGAAAAGTTACCTGCAGGATTGTAGGGAACAAACTTCTCAATGTCGGGGTACTGCTGCTCGTCTGTCTTATCAGAAGTGCCAGAAACCTAGTGGGGAACAGGAACCAGGTCACAAGCTTCATTTATCCAGTGTTTACCATTAGGTTCTCCATATATGATCTGAAAAGGAGTCAGCCAAGCCCTTGTGGCACAGCTGTGGCCTGGCCATACACTGTTTGGCTAGCAGCCATCTCTCCCAACATACAGATGAGCTCTCATGTGTTCTGCGGGGAGGAGGGTAATCTGCTGCCTCTAAGCAATTTGTGCCAAGAGAACAAGGAGCGGGTATTTGAGCTGAACATTTGTTAGGGCAGCGAGGAGACCCCCATACACATTACACAACTAGATTAGCCAGATATTTGCCCACTTTAATCCAACAGAAAACAATGGGACTTGTAATAGCAGAAAATGCCATGTGATCTTCTTGCAGATGTTTCCTATGGCATTTTAGGATTCTGTAGATACAAGTCTGTACACCAGTACAGGGCAGAACACAAGAGCGGTGTATGATCAGAGCTGCGGTAATACATTATACCTGTATAACAGCTGGCGCAGGCTTTGGCACTTTCCGGTCTCTTTTCAGAGGCTGCCCGTTCTTCTGGGTCATTACTTGCTTGTTGACATTTCCTAGAGCTTTTCTTGATGTTTTCCCACATGATACAGAACCGCGCACTTTGTCCTGATGGCTTTTGACAAGTGACTTTCCTTTAGGGAAATATAGATCATGTGAGGACGGTTCCTGAGCCAACCATGTGGAGCATCAATGGGCATGAAAGTGAAAGATTGCCAACACCAAAGCTGCAGAGGCAAAAGTCTTCCAATACACAAGGAACAGAATTATGCCCACCTGGATGTCAGGTGTACTAGTAATTCCAGCACCCAGCCCTCATGCCCAAAAGGACTACATCATTTCTGCACTAAAAGTATTTCACATGTCAAAACCCCACTGAAGTGGCACTTTAACCCCTTACCAACATGATTTGCAGCTACATCATATGCCAGCTCTGACTTCTTGCCTGGAAGATGGCTGTGATATTTAGCCATCATCTGCCTTTAATAGCCACATGTAGAGCAGAGCTCCACCTGTTAGAGATGGACAGCAGCATTAACAGCGAACTGAGAAGGGAGTCATGCCATGTGACCATCTGTGCCCCTGTAACACGATCGTGGGATGCCATCACTGCCAGGAAGGAGTCTGCTGAAAAGACCCATGCCTGTCATGACAGATCTGTGAATGCTGGCTATATACTGCAGTATTGCTGCACATAACACAAGAAATCAGATGATTGCATGTTCAAGTCCCCTAAGGCTAGGTGCCCACGATGCAGAAATGCTCCGGATTTTTCCTGAGAGTTTCTGCATCTCCCCTGGCAGAAAAAAAGCATGCGGATTGTACATGCGTTTTTCCTGCCAGGGACATGCGGATGTGAAGCGTTCTTCACATGCATTTCCGCATGCGGGTTGTCAAGCGCTTTCCAAGCGATTTTAGCATCACTTGGAAAGTGCTTGTCAACTTGGTCACACTATATAAATCCATGCAAACGGAGTGTGACCCGAGAGAATGTCAAAAAATAAATCTATACTTACCTTCCGATGGACCCCAGAGTCTTGCTTCACTCGGTGCTGACTGCTGGCAGATCGCGGTACACTGAAGGACCTGCCGACGTCAGCGTCGAGTGACCAGTCACATGACTGACGTCAGCGCAGGTCCTTCAGTCCATCACGATTTGCCGGCATGAGAGGAGGAGCGCAGCGGGGGCCGCCGGAAGGCAAGTATCATATTTAGTTTTTATTTTATTCTTTTTTTCACAGTTTCTATGGTACCCGGGTCCGTAGGAGAGTCCGCACATTGGAACGCGTGGATTGCGCATCTACATATACAGTGATGCGTAATCCATGCGTTCTAATGCAAGTCAATGGCGGCGAAAACGCAGCACTTCCGCAAAATAATTGGTAGTGCTGCGTTTTTTTCCGTAATGATAATCCGCAGCAGAAATTTCCGCAGCATGTGCACAGCACATGCGGATTATCATTGGGGAACATGGCAGGCCTTCTACCATGCGTTTTTTAAGCGTTTCTGCAGCGTTTTTGCCGCTGCGGAAACGCTTAAAAAACGCATCGTGGGTACACAGCCTAAGGGGACAAAAAGGAAAAAGTTTAATCTGAACATTCAAATCACCCCTGCCCCTCTATGGCCCATTTTAAAATAAACATATGGGCGTTACTTCTGTAAAAGTCCAATCAAAATATAAAAATAATTAACCTGATCAGTAAACGGCAAAAAAACAAAAACCCTCATATGGCTGTATTGACAGAAAAATAAAGCTACTGCTCTTAGAAGAATAAGAAAAATGCAGAGACGGGAAATAACATGGTCAGGAAGGGGTTAAATTCTGCCACTTCTATAGAAAATTGAACCCATTTTGCTGACTGCCTTCAATGGCAGCCCAATAAGGCAGAGGGTTAGAGGAATACAGACCTTATATTGTAGACTTCTAGGATGCTTAAGAAGTGGACATTCCCTTTAAGCTACATTGTGCAGACAAAGCCATGGCAGTGTAGAAGGCCGACAAGATCTCAGCGGAAAGGCTGCAGGTTTGCGTCTGCATTAGGCAAGTTATAGAGGTAGAAGTGTTGGGACCTTGTTGCTGTGCAGGTAGAATCTGGAGCCTCGGCACCGTCCTGCGTAGCCCATACTACAGGGAGGAGGAGCAGCGCCATGTGTAGTAATCTGAGCAGGATAGTCAGTGTTCAGCCAGCACTGATGGAGACTGACACCCCAACTCATTACCCAATACATGACAGGCTTAAAGACCCTCTCCCATCAGAGCTTATCCTCTTAATATATTGTAATCAGATTATACAGCACTGTACTTACAGCTGCTCATTATACCTTTCTACTGGGCTAATTATTCTCTTTTCTCTGCTCTATGTAGAATTAGCTGGGTCCCCTCCTGACCCAGCCGCTCTCATCCCCCTGCCAGGGACTTTTGCAGTGACTTATGACTCTTACAGGGAAAACTGACCTCCTGTTTCTACATACAGCTTATAAATATTATCAAAAATGTCCAATCACATTGTAAATATAACGACATCCAAAAATGGGTGTGTCGCAATGGACATTCCACACGGACAGTGTAGAGCAGGGGTCTCAAACTCAGCTGGGTATATGGGCCGCATATATGGAAAAAAATAGAATTTGGGGGGCCACATTCTTTGCAGGTCAAAGTGACATTTTTAGTGATACCATTTTTTTTTGTATACACCGTCTGAACATTTTTGCTGTGTTTATTTTTTATTTTTTTTATAGCTTGGGTCGTTACCGATGTGGCGATAATAAATGTGCACTTTTTTGTGTTTACTTTAGTTTATGTATTTAGTTTATATATAAAAGAGCATTTTTAGCGGCAAAATATTTTTTCATGCTTTATTTTTAATTTTTTTTTTTTTTTTTTAATTTTTACAATTTTGTTTCCCCATTTTGGCCACATAGAGTAATATTGTTTCACAAATAGCACCATATATAGTAATTTTGGCAAACATCTAGTAATGTGCCCCATCCTGGTGGTCTCAATCTTGTAGTAATGTGCCCCATCCTGGTCCCCACCTTGTAGTAATTTGCCCCATCCTGGTGGTCCCCATCTTGTAGTAATATGCCTCATCCTGGTGGTCCCCATCTTGTAGTAATTTGCCCCATCCTGGTGGTCCCCACCTTGTAGTAATTTGCCCCATCCTGGTGGTCCCCATCTTGTAGTAATATGCCTCACCCTGGTGGTCCCCATCTTGTAGTAATATGCCTCATCCTGGTGGTCCCCATCTTGTAGTAATATGCCTCATCCTGGTGGTCCCCATCTTGTAGTAATATGCCTCATCCTGGTGGTCCCCATCTTGTAGTAATATGCCCCATCCTGGTGGTCCCCATCTTGTAGTAATATGCCCCATCCTGGTGGTCCCCATCTTGTAGTAATATGCCCCATCCTGGTGGTCCCCATCTTGTAGTAATATGCCTCATCCTGGTGGTCCCCATCTTGTAGTAATATGCCTCACCCTGGTGGTCCCCATCTTGTAGTAATATGCCTCATCCTGGTGGTCCCCATCTTGTAGTAATTTGCCCCATCCTGGTCCCCACCTTGTAGTAATTTGCCCCATCCTGGTCCCCACCTTGTAGTAATTTGCCCCATCCTGGTCCCCACCTTGTAGTAATTTGCCCCATCCTGGTCCCCACCTTGTAGTAATATGCCCCATCCTGGTCCCCACCTTGTAGTAATATGCCCCATCCTGGTGGTCCCCATCTTGCAGTAATGGGCCCCATCCAGGTCCCCATCTGGTAGAATTGTCCTCTGCGCTGTTCTTTACACACATAAAAAAGAAAAAAAAACAAAACAAAAAAAAAACAACATTCCTTTCACCTGTCCTCCGTTCCCTCTGCGTCCTTTGTGCACATGTGGCCCGCAGGCACAGACGCCTTGATGATCCGACCTGGTCCAGGAGGAGCCGCCGACAGCAGCGTTGCATTGACGCTCAGAGACCAGCTCTCTGCACAGCATTTCCAATGCCAGCCGCTGGTCAGAGGCCAGCAGCTGACATCTGCGCATGGTAGTGACGTCATACGCCGCTGCTTATCTGGAATGCAGATGTCAGCTGCTGGCTTCCGACTGACCGGCGGCTGGCATTGGAAATGCTGTGCAGAGAGCCGGTCTCTACGCGTCAATGCAGCGCTGCTGTCGGCGGCTCCTCCTGGACCAGGTCGGGTCGTCAAGGGGTCTGTGCCTGCGGGCCGCATAAAGCAGGCCCGCAGGCCGCGTGTTTGAGACCTCTGGTGTAGAGGGTTATGTAAAAGAATGGGAAGCCACTAGGTGGCAGCACAACATCACATAACAGGATTTTTTATCCAGATGGCTGTGAATCTACTAGTCATTACATTACCGGACTCAGGGTCCTTCTAAGAATGAAATAATCAATCACAGATCTCAGCATCCAAATGTAGATGTATTGAAGTACAACAGTGACACCAGAACCAGTTAGGCTTGTATTTTACCAGTGAGATTCAAAAACACAATTTAAACTTCCTTGACATTACAGTAATAAATACCAACCAAGGCCAGTTAACCACAACACTGTTTCGAAAACCGACAGCCGCAAATGGGTTACTATCCTGGCAGAGCTACCATCCGGCTCCCCTACGTAGAGGAATACCGAAAAGCCAATATATACGCCTAAGGAGAAATTGCTCAACGATGAATGAGTACATGATAAAATCGAGGAAATTACAAAAACGCTTCCTACAAAAGGGATATCCTAAAAAAGTGCTAGGCGAGGCCTACCGCCACGCCTTATGTGTCACCCCAGGCCTGGATGCCACAAACTTGTAAGGCTGTGTCTGAGAGCAGGAGGGAGGTTCTCTGTTCATGGACCATTTGCATGCCACACCTCCTGTCCCAGGCCAGTAGGGGGAGCAGGCTGCCCCTATAAAAACTGGTACTGAGGGCAGGGTTAGGGAGACCAGGACCCACTTCTGAAGTATCCAGAAGGGTTCCCAGAAGCAGAGGGACAGGTCAGCCGCAGCTGAGGAGTCCAGGAGGCAACGTAGGAGCAGAAAGCCAGGGACAGAGGCGACGAGAGCCGGTCCTGGCAGAGAGGAAACTACATACCGGACACTGGGGTCCGAGGCTGTCAGGATTGCAAGTCCTGCAGCAGATCATCTACCTGCGAGGGATTTTAGGTCCCTTGGCCAAGAAGCCTGGAGGTTCCGCCACACAGAGGGACCGGTACAGAACGGAGAAGCTACAGGTACCTAAGGCCCGAGTCGCAAGCCATACAGGCGTAGTACACGGCAAGCTCAGGGACGTGGGCTATCATACCACTAAAGGGGGAAATAGTCAGCAAGGGCAGAGAGAACGGTAGGCCTACCCACTCACCCTGACCAGCGGAGCTCGCCCGAATGCCCTCAGACACCCAGGTCCATTCCTACCCTGTACTCCTGTTGGGTCTATGATAAGATCAGTAAAAGACCCTGGACTGCATTATTGGACTCTGTGTGGTTACTGCTGCGCCTGCACCATCACCCCCAGCATCCTATCACACTGCCCTGAGGCTACACTCCTCCCGTGGGGAGTTGTAATATTCCCTGCTGCATCCCCAACACCAGCCTCAGCGGTCTGCCTTGCAGCGGCGGTCCTCCCTGACCGCAATCCACGGGTGGCGTAGTCGGACATTACCCAAAACACATCATAGACTACCACTGGTCTGACCACCCTGAGCCACGGGACCGGGTCGCCACTACTACTCCCAGCATTGCCCTGAAGTCCAGTCTCGAGTGCCCCACGGCCCAGGGGGCGAGTCAGCTTTGGCGTAGTCGGCAGAATTTCGTGCCCGCAACCACCGGGTACTGCGTGCCTTCAACAGACTGTCATACCTGCCGTGGTGAAGTTTCCCGCCATCTTCAAAAGTTTCCCCGCCATCGGACGCAATCTTCAGGACGCCGCGCGGGAAGAAGAGGGGCGTGGACGTCCAAACCGCGCGAGACCCGAAGCGCCGCCCCACGCACCGACGCTGCGCAAGGTCCTGGAAGGGAGAGCGACACCGACGTCACCAGGACGCGACGCAAGGTCCTCACACGGAGCAGCACCAGCGAAGCCGCGGCCTACAGAAGAGGATCGTCGGAAGGTAGGCCACGCTTAACTAGGGGGGAGGAAGATGACGGACACGGAGGGTCCTTCTACAACCAGCGGGGCTGCAGCAGCGGTGATGCCGTTCTCTATGCCCTACATCCCCGGAGCAGCCTGGCTACCCCAATACTCAGGGGACCCCCAAACATTAATTGACTTTAGGGAAAGACTGCACAGTTTATTCAAAGTTTATCCCCTGACTGAAGAACAGAAAGTGAGCATTCTAACGGGGCTGCTCACCGGTGCAGCCCAGCGGGAAGTGAAATCATGGTCAGATGAGGAGAAAAGGACAGTAAAGGACATTCTGACCCGGCTGCGGAGTACCTTTGATACCCGTACCTCAGCAGAAATAAAAATGCGGTTCTATGGCTGTAAGCAGCAGGCCCAGGATAGTATCAGAGACTATGCCTTGAACCTGCAAGAAGCCCTGATAGCGATCAAACAAGCTGACCCTGGTAGCGTGCAGGACTCTGATAGACTGTTAACTGACCAGTTCATAGAAGGTCTGCTGTCCAGCTCCCACAGAACCCAGCTGCGCCTCATGGCCCTACAGAACCCCGATTTGACTTTTGCGCAGTTCAAGGATCGGGCCATCCGGGTGCTCAGAGAACCAGCAGCAGGTGGCGCTGTAGCTTCCCGGCGCCCTGCCATCACTTACCACCAGGGGGCAGCGCCCTATCCCGCAGACCTTGAGGGGGCTGATGCACATGCCCTAAATCCATCCCAACCTGCGGACCTGCATCATCAGGTCCAGGAGCTAACAAAGAGTGTGGCTGCATTAACCAGGACCGTACAGTCGTTGCAGGTGGAACCGTCAAGACCAATCGAGCTGGCTTCCAGACCGGAGGATGTCCCGTGGCGTCGACAGAGGAGGATCCCGCCGTTCAGAGGGAGGCCCGCCGACCGCTACGCTGAGGATGGACAGCCGATTTGCCGCCGTTGCAGTCAGCCAGGACATATAGCAAGGTACTGTACTTTAAATGGGTCCGACCTGGGGCAGAGGGACAACCCCCAGGCATAAGGTCATCAGGCCCGTCTAATTGGCGTGATAAGTACGTGGGAGGACGCCCGGTCTTACCCGTAGTGCACTGCTGGACACCGGGTCTCAAGTGACTACCATCCCCTACGTACTTTTCAAGCGGTACTGGAGTGACGCTGACATAACCCGCTACCCAGACGATGACTTCAGCATCATTGCCAGCAATGGCCAACCCGTGCCGCAGGTGGGGTTCAGAGAGATGACCATCAAGATTGGTAAGGTGGAACTGCCGGCACAGGGAGTGATCATTGTGGACATTGACCGTCGTGAAAGTCACCCTAAAATAACTGTGGGTACTAATGTAATTGAAAACTGTCTTTCAGAAGTAATTGTGATTTTACAGCAGGTGGCGATGAATGCGAGCTCCAGCCAAAAGAGGGTCCTCCAGAAAGAGATAAGAGCCCTGATGAGACGGCAGCAGGTAGAACTGTCTGGTGGTGAGATCGGTAGCGTAAGAATGAGTGACCCATTCCCCATTTCCATGCCTCCCAAAAGTGAAATGATGATCTGGTGTCGGACTGCAATCGGGTTGAGAGGCAGAGACTACCAAGCCATGGTAGAACCCGTGTACTCAGACAGCAGGCCCACCATTTTGACAGCCCGGGGGGTGGTTGATGTCCGTCACGGGAGGGTGCCCGTTCGCATTCTCAACATTGGGGAGAGGGAGGTACACCTACCCAGGTACGCTACACTTGCCAAACTGTTCGCTGTTGAGCACTAAGCTATCAGGGCTGTGGAACCGTTGCCTCCATCTCCTCAGGCGGAGGGTAATGGCTCCCAGAAACAAAAGGAGGACTGGTGCCAGAAACTCCATGTGGGTGCTGACTCCACTCCCCTGCACCAAAAACAAGGAGTCTACCGGGTGGTTCAGGAGTACGAGAGAATTTTTAGTAAGCACCCGCTAGACTTCGGCAGAGTAAAAGGGATAGAACACCATATCCCCACGGGGAGCCACCCAGCAATAAAAAAAGAGAGACACAGGCCTGTACCCCCTGCACATTATCAGAACGCTAAGGGTATGCTGAGAGAAATGAAAGAAGCTGGGGTCATTAGAGATAGCTGTAGCCCCTGGGCAGCTCCCTTAGTTTTGGTAAAAAAGAAAGACGGTACCATGAGAATGTGCGTGGACTATAGGCAAATCAATTGTATCACCCATACAGATGCGTATCCACTACCTAGGATAGAGGAGTCTTTAGCAGCAATAAAATCAGCTAATTTCTTCTCTACTTTGGACCTTACTAGCGGGTACTGGCAGGTTCCTGTGGCAGAGGCTGACAAGGAGAAGACCACCTTCACCACCCCTATGGGACTGAGTTCAACTGTATGCCCTTTGGGCTCTGCAACGCACCAGGGACCTTCCAGAGGCTGATGGAATGCTGTCTAGGGCACCGAAACTTCGAGACGGTCCTCCTTTACCTGGACGACGTGATCGTCTATTCGAAGACTTACGAGGACCATCTAAAGCACCTGGCCGAGGTGTTCAAAGCCCTGGCAGGCTACGGCCTGAAAGTGAAGCCTTCAAAGTGCCACCTGTTAAAACCAAAGGTCCAAATACCTGGGACTCGTGGTAAGTGCGGAAGGAGTAGCCCCCGACCCTGACAAGGTCACGGCAATCAAGAGCTGGCCAAGCCCCTCGAACATCAAAGAAGTGAGGCAGTTCCTCGGCTTGGTAGGCTACTACCGAAGGTTCATCCCCGGGTTTACTAAGATGGCAGCTCCTATGCAGGACCTCCTGATAGGACAATCTAAGTCCAGAAGTCACAAGCCACCCTTCAAGTGGGACAAGCCGGAAGAGGAGTCCTTCCGCCAGTTGAAGATGGCCCTCACGGGGGATGAGATCCTGGCCTACCCCGATTATGGTCAGCCTTTAATCCTCCACACAGATGCCAGTAATGTGGGGCTGGGAGCCGTACTGTCACAGAACCAACAGGGCAGAGAAAGGGTGATCGCATATGCCAGCCGGAAACTGAGGCCCACTGAAAGAAACCCGGAGAACTACAGCTCCTTCAAGCTAGAATTCTTGGCAGTGGTATGGGCCGTCACAGAACGGTTTAAGCATTACCTGGCCTCCGCAAAGTTCACCGTGTACACGGACAACAACCCGTTGACACATCTGGACAATGCAAGATTAGGTGCCCTAGAACAGCGGTGGATGGCCCAGCTATCCAATTATGACTTCACAATCAAATACCGGGCAGGCAGAACCAACGCCAACGCAGACGCCCTATCAAGAATGCCCCACCTACCTGAAGGAGAAGACGACTCGGAAGAGCTGGAGGAAATAGAGCTCCCTGCTTTCCACCGGTACGGGGCCACTCAGCTTTCTCACCGGGTAAGAGACAAGGACTTAACCACCGTCATGTTCAATCCCTTACCCCACCACGGCTGGGCTGAAACGCAAGATAGCGACCCTGCAATAAGCCTGGTGAAAGACATGTTAACCCAGGAAGACGCTAGCCCTTGCCCGGACACTGCAGAGGAAGCCAAGCAGATATGGAAGGAGAAAAGCAGGCTGTTCCTGTACGAGGGTAAGCTGTGCTGAAGGCTTGTCAACCACCGGACGCACGAGCTGACCTGGCAGATAGTGGTCCCAAGGCGAGATGCAGCAATGGTCCTGGAGGCCTACCATGACAGAGCGGGACACTTCGGGTGGAAGAAACTGGAGTTCCTACTGAGGGAGCGGTTCTACTGGGTCGGCATGAGAAGGGCCATCGAGAAGTGGAGCAGGGACTGCAGCCCATGCCACCTCAGAAGGAAGGACCGCACCAGCCAGCAGACACCCTTGAGGCCCATCGTCACCAGGCAGCCTCTTGAGCTGGTAGCTTTGGACCATATGAAATTGGCTCCAAGCCGGTCGGGCTACGTCTATGCCCTGACAATTGTGGACCATTACTCCCGGTTCCTGGTGGTGGTTCCTGTTAAAGACCTGACAGCCCAGACAGCGGCCAGAGCCTTCCAGCAACACTTCTGCCGTCCACATGGGTATCCGGAACAGGTCTTGACCGATCAAGGTCCAGCATTTGAGGCTGAAGTATTCCAGGAGTTCTGCAATCTCTACAGCTGTAGGAAGATTCGGACAACGCCTTACCACCCGCAAACCAACGGGCTGTGTGAGAAGATGAACAATATCGTCATTGATCTCCTTAAGACGCTACCCCTGGAAGAATGCAGCCTGTGGCCGGAGAAGCGGCCAGACCTGATTGACTTGTACAACCATATCCCGGTGAATGCTACAAATTGCACCCCGGCTTACCTGATGCGAGCAAGACCAGGTAAGCTGCCGATCGACCTGGAGATGGGAGTCCCGACACCTGAGGACACCTCCCCAGACGCGGACTGGGATACGGAACGGCGGCTACAGTACAAGAAGGTACAGGAGAGTGTGGAGAGGAGTCTGGCTCAAGCGAGAGAAAAGCAAGAGAGGCTCTTCAACCAACACGCCCCTGCTGGTCCCCTGGAACCTGGTGAGCAGGTCCTGAAGCGGAAGAGAAGGCTTCACAAGCTGGATGACCAGTGGGAAAGAGACCCGTACACAGTACTGCAGTCCGACCACGACAACCTGAAGTTGTGTGATTACCAAGCATGGAGGAGAAACCACTAGCACCGTCTCCAGAGACCACCTAAAACGGTGCCCCGAGCAACTACAGAGTCCAAGTGAAGATCAAGATGACCTTGAACCCGCAGAGGCCAAGGAAGAGATGATCAGCACAGTTCTCGGAGAGTTCCCCCGGACCTGGACTCCGATAAATGGCGCAATAGTGGTACCCGCCCTACACTTCCTTCAGCCTACCCAGCAGGAGCCAACAGGAGGACAGGAAGAACAAGAAGAGCAAGCGGCCCCAGAGGTAGAAGAACCCACGCCAGCAGCCCAGGAGAATCAACCCTCTGCTGACAGTGAGCCTGCCATGCCTGCGGTAAGCCAAAGGACCCGCAGACAGCTGCCTGCCCTGCCTGTACACCCAGCTAGTAGCTGTACCCTCAATGATAGTGGGGAAAGCCAGGTTAGACCACCACCAGACAGTGGGTTAAGGAGGTCAACCAGGAGCACTAGGGGTCAGATGCCAGCTCGCTGGAGGATCTAAATGTATAATGTATATATTTAATGTGTTATGTTTGTACCCTGGTTATTAATACTGTTTTCCAGTTTTTCATAGTGACAAATGGACTAAAAGGTTATGAACTTTGAGTATCCGGGACTTCCTTATAAATATGTTCGGAGCCTAACCAAAGGAAAGAATAAAGACTGTCAAGGACAGACCCCACCTGGTTAAGGCTCCCGTTGTTTTGGTGATATGGACACCCGGTCACAGGCCATACTGTGACCTAAAGAACTCAATATGTGGTGTTGTTTGTTATTTCTTTCCCTGTTGTGTTTATGTTATGATTTATACCCTGTATCCGTGTTTCTTGTTTAGTCCCGGAGTACTAAGCTTTCCTAGGGGGGGAATGTGTCACCCCAGGCCTGGATGCCACAAACTTGTAAGGCTGTGTCTGAGAGCAGGAGGGAGGTTCTCTGGTCATGGACCATTTGCATGCCGCACCTCCTGTCCCAGGCCAGTAGGGGGAGCAGGCTGCCCCTATAAAAACTGGTACTGAGGGCAGGGTTAGGGAGACCAGGACCCACTTCTGAAGTATCCAGAAGGGTTCCCAGAAGCAGAGGGACAGGTCAGCCGCAGCTGAGGAGTCCAGGAGGCAACGTAGGAGCAGAAAGCCAGGGACAGAGGCGACGAGAGCCGGTCCTGGCAGAGAGGAAACTACATACCGGACACTGGGGTCCGAGGCTGTCAGGATTGCAAGTCCTGCAGCAGATCATCTACCTGCGAGGGATTTTAGGTCCCTTGGCCAAGAAGCCTGGAGGTTCCGCCACACAGAGGGACCGGTACAGAACGGAGAAGCTACAGGTACCTAAGGCCCGAGTCGCAAGCCATACAGGCGTAGTACACGGCAAGCTCAGGGACGTGGGCTATCATACCACTAAATGGGGAAATAGTCAGCAAGGGCAGAGAGAGAACGGTAGGCCTACCCACTCACCCTGACCAGCGGAGCTCGCCCGAATGCCCTCAGACACCCAGGTCCATTCCTACCCTGTACTCCTGTTGGGTCTATGATAAGATCAGTAAAAGACCGTGGACTGCATTATTGGACTCTGTGTGGTTACTGCTGTGCCTGCACCATCACCCCCCAGCATCCTATCACACTGCCCTGAGGCTACACTCCTCCCGTGGGGAGTTGTACTATTCCCTGCTGCATCCCCAACACAAGCCTCAGCGGTCTGCCTTGCAGCGGCGGTCCTCCCTGACCGCAATCCACGGGTGGCGTAGTCGGACATTACCCAAAACACATCATAGACTACCACTGGTCTGACCACCCTGAGCCACGGGACCGGGTCGCCACTACTACTCCCAGCATTGCCCTGAAGTCCGTTCTCAAGTGCCCCACGGCCCAGGGGGCGAGTCACCTTACAAGAGACAGAAATTCTCTATTGACCCCTAAAAGCACGAGAACAACAAGATAATGAGATCCATCTAATAGGAACCTACGACGACCAAAATCAGGGGGTGATGAACATACTCTATGATCTTTGGGCAATTTTGAGATCAGATAAAGATCTGCAAGATGTGGTCCCTGAGAGACCCAGGGTCACATACAGGAGAGGCAGGAACCTTAGAGATCACCTTGTGCGTAGCCACTTTGTGGGAGGACAACACGGGCAAAAAAACGTGGCTGAGCAGTGACACCACGGATACTTATAAATGTGGTGACTACAAAGCCTGCAAATACATCTGTAAAAGCAAGAAATTTATCAGTGCCACAACCAAACTAGAATACCAAAATCGCGAATTCACAAACTGCAAGACGCAAGGAGTAATCTATATGGCAACTTGCCAATGTCCGATGAACTACATCGGCAAAACCAAAAGAGTTCCGGAGACTGATATTGGATCATATCGGTTATGTCAGACGTAGGGAGGACACAACTCTGTCGAGACACATGCTTGAGAAACACACCTTGGACAGGTTTTCTTTATACTTTCAAGCCATCGAAGTAGTACGCCCCCCTGAGAGGAGGTAATTGGGACCAACTGCTGCTTCAGAAAGAAAGTACCGTAGATGGATCCATAGAATGAAATCCTATAACCCACACGACATAAATGAAACATTGTCCTTCTCATGTTTCATTGACACATAATAACATTTTCACCCTCTATGAAACCTCTTGAACCTCGCTAGACCTAAAAACTCTCTAAAATATAATATTTACAATCCAGTCCATGTTCTTCATAATGGATATTGGTCAACATAACTATCAAACCAGCGCCATATAGGACCAAAACTATTAAAGTTATTATACTTTAAAATAACAAAATGACCTCTTGAACAAATTGAACTTTGATAACAATATGACAAATTTCATCAGAATTTGTCTCTTTGTTTTTATATTATAAAATACTCATCTGAAGACTTAATACAGATACATCGATACAATCAGACACACTGATACAATCAGAATAAAAGTCATCCCAATGTCTATTATTATAGACATATTGATACGATCAAATGAAATTAACTTTGAGGAAAAAAGACGTCCGCAAGCGTTTGCTGGTGCGGAAGCATTGACATAGCCAGATGGCATTTGTCACGATGAAAAGAAGTTCTGCATCGATCTAAGTGTAGGTGGGACGAGGTAGCACATGAAACAGGAAGATCTGGCTGTAAACAAAACAAATGACAAACTACGAACAAACACTAAATAATTAACAACTCGTATCGCAACAAACTCGTAGAGACTACATTATAAGATGCAATGTAATATACCAGTCTCCTTCCCTAGATATAAAAGACATATTAATACTGTGAGATCGCAGTGCAGCCAAGACAGCTCTGTGAGAAAAAGATCCTATTGGAAGAAGGAGACGAGTCCCTGCATGATTATATGATCAGAACATGATACGCCTGCAACGCACCCTAGTCACTCGATTGGATGACAGAAGGGGGAGGCGCACAAGAGGTGGCACCAACTTTCCTATAAAGTCACGCTGGTTTAGCCGCCAGACGCTGCCGGCAACCCTGCCGATAAGTTTATTACAAAACTATCGTACTATCAAACCAAAAAAGATCATAGACTGTGAGCCCCTGATGACCATGAGAGTCTCATATAAGAATGATGAAACGCGTAGGGCTGAGCATTTATATAGAAAGTACTACTAGAGATGATTAGCCAGGCTACCTCAATATAAAGCTCCTAGATCAGGAGAAACAAGCACCGCACCTGGATATGACGGCAGCACTATAAAGCCGTTCTGAAGAGAATAGCACAGGACATGGTAAAATGAAGATTATTAATGCCATTATCAGACTGCAGACTCACAATGAGGAGAAATGACATGGCGTGATTTCTAATAGCCAGAGGCTAAATTCAAAAGGGAGTTATAAATATAAATAAAAAGATACCCCTATGAATTTTGACTAATCCCTGGCCTCCCAACAAGACAATATATATATATAAATGGTTAGCCGGTGAGATAAATTAAAACCATACACAATAGTCCTATGTTAAGGATAATTTTAGGAAATTGGTCACGGATTTTGGACACTTAAAAAATCTTTTTAAAATATTGAATAAAAGTTATTTTTTATATTTTACTCCCATTGGATTTGACTGTGAAATACTGCGTAATTATCTTGGAGCATATTTATACTATATAAAACAGTGAGGGGTCAATATTGGTTTAGTAGTTTCCATATTACTATGGATCCGCTTCTCAGTGTCTGCGGCATGGCAAGCTGGATGGCAGCGTTCTGCTACGACCCAGCCTGCCATCTCAATGTAGCAGAGCTGGAGCCGTCGTGGGAACCATGGAAAGGTAAAGATGAGGTTTGTTAATTATTTTACTTCTATTGCAGGAGACATTGGCTTCAGCTGGAATGGGCGTGACGGTAAGTAGAGTTTAATTTAGGATATTAAAGTATTGTGTGTTTATTTCAATTAAAAGATTTTATTCTGGGTGTTGGTGTTTTATTCACTTTGACTATGGGGTTAGTAATGGGCGCGTCTTATAGACGCCTCTCCATTACTAACCTGGGCTTGATGTCAGCTGGCATTATAAGCTGACATCAACCCCAGCCCTATTACCCCACTGCCACCGCTACAGGGCAGTGGGAAGAGCGAGGCTAAGTGCCAGAATTGGCGCATCCTATGGATGCGTCATTTCTGGGGCGGCTGAGGGCTGATGTTTCTAGCCTGGGAGTGGGCCAATATTCATGGCACCCTTCCTAGGCTATTAATATCAGCCCCCAGCTGTCTGCCTAACCTTTGCTAGCTATTAAAATAGGGGGACCCCAGGTCATTTTTTTGGGGTCCCCCATTATAAGATGGCGGATACACAGGTGCAAAATACTGATGAAACAATCACTCACAACCTACCATTTCATGGAGGGGGTGACTCCCTAGTATTAGAATTGCACAAAGATAGGCTTGTATAGGGTGCTGTTCACACTAGGGTAGTGCACAGTATCCGGCTTACAGCCTATTAGTTACGACCATACTATTCGACTAGGCAGGCTGCCCGGTACTATCCAAGTGCACCCTCCCAGGGGGCTCCATGAAATGGTAGGTTGTGAGTGATTGTTTCATCAGTATTTTGCACCTGTGTATCAGCCATCTTTATGTGGGTCTGCTGCATCCTGGTAGTGCATTTGGCTTTGAAGATCTGGCCAGGTAAACACTGCTGCCCTTTTTTGCGTTTTTTTCTTGAATTTTTGGGGGAATTTTAATTCTTCTCAGTGTGGTTTTTGCTGTGAGTGTTTGGGCCCCCCATTTTAATAGCTAGTAAAGGCTAGGTATTCAGCTTGGGGCTGATATTAGTAGCCTGGGAAGCTCCGTGGGTATTAACCCCTTCCCAGCCGTCTGGTTAACCTCCTCTAGAGACTAGAATTACGGGGGACCCCACGCCAATTTTTTTTTTAATAAATCCTTTATTTTAACACTAAATGACAAGTATAGTAAACAACACTGTCACTGTACTTAGAAACAAGTCAGTCACATATATAATATCTATCTAATCTATGTGTGATGCTCTATTCTTTCTGTTCTAAATTGTCGGGTACCGATGTTATAACTGTATGCGGCTGCTGAATTGCCGGCTTTTCATGTTTCACTGAGCACTGTTCCCATCGATTTGGGCAATCACTGTAATGCTACAACCAACATGGCTGCGGCATTACAGTGAGTGGTAGGCAATCCCTGTATGTCGATTGGCGCTCTAAATAGCGTCAAACATGCAGGACGGGGACCCGAGCTCCCGCCTGAGCATCGCGCAAGTACTCGGCGAGCTCCGAGCATCTCGAGTACGGAGATGCTCGGGCGAGTACAGAGCAGTGGCGAGCATGCTCGCTCATCACTAGTGGCGAGTTCTTCTTCAATGGAAGTCTTCAAACAGAGACTGGACAGACATCTGTCTGGAGATGGTTTAGTGAATCCTGCATTGAGCAGGGGGTTGAACACGATGACCCTGGAGGTCACTTACAGCTGCGAATCTATGATTCTATTCAATGGCCCCAATTTTGATAGGTTGGGGTATCCTCATTATGAAAAAGCTAAATCTGTATAGTAATATTATGGACCAGGTTATCAATGAGACTTCTGATGCTCTGGCAGAAATCTCTTTAGAATTAGAACAGACATGTAGAGTAGCAGATTTCTTACTGGCAGCTCAAGGTTGTGTGTTCATTCGTGGAGGATTAATGTTGTATCTTTGATAGCTCTGAAGTTGTGATTGAGCATCTCAAGAATGTAAAAGATCTCCAAGTGATAGCATCCAAAACGGGTTCCCTAGGAGCTCAGTTGATCGAGTTCTTTGTTTCATTCCTCAAACCTATTGTTGCAATTTGTGTTATTATAATTCTAGACATTGCAAATACACATGAAGATTCGAAATAGAAGCAGTGTACTTTTAAGCTTGTAAAAGTAGCTATTGCTTTTAACTTTGTGATTCATAGAGTAGTTTACGTGCAAAACAAAGGTGGAAACTGATGAAAATAATCCGTACAGTTATTATAATCCATCATTTGCCAATATTACTTGTTATATGTCAGCTAAAATTATGTTTTGCTTCAGCTAAAAGAAACCAATTCTAATCAGGGGCGTATCTAAGGGGGTGCAGGTGTGGCATTTTGCCTTCAGCGCAGTCGGCCAGGGGGCGTCATCGGGCCACCTTCAGCGCAGTCGGCCGGGGTACGCCATCAGGCCACCTAAAGTTGCGGTCAGATGTATTTCTGCCGCCCCCATAGTGGGATTCAGCTATTAGCTTGATGGTCAGCTCAGAGAAGGTGCAACAATGGCTCCCAGCAATCAACTTTACTCACGTCTTTCATGCACAAGAACAATTGAAGCACTGACTTCCCGCACTTCTGAGTCAGGGCGACGTCAGCAGCGTCATCAGGTCATCTATTATACTGCTGATGACACTCTTCAGCAACACATAGGCGTGAAGAATGTCTGTTGGTGTGGCAAGCGCTCCAATTAAGCTGAAGGAACCAAAGAATTATTGTAATGCTGGGTGAATTTGAGGAGACAGTATGGGGAGAATGTGCGAAGAAACAGTACGGAGAGGAGGGGGGATGAGTGTGGTAACAGGATAGGGAAGGGGATGCATTGGGATACAGAATGGAGAGCAAGGGGAGAATGTGTGAGGAAACAGCATAGTGAGCGGGGGTGAGGAATGGGTGTGGAAACACTGCGGGGCGAGGGAGGGAATGTGTGAGGAGCAAGGGGGAATGGGTGTGTGGCAATAATACAAGGAACAGGGGGGGGATGTGTCAGGAGACAGTAGGGGGAGAAAAGTTTGTGTGGGCACATAATAGAGACTGAGTAATGTGGGGAAAGGGGTAGCATGAAGAGACAGTGTGAGGGCATACCAAAGAGGAGACAGTACATGTACTGATGGTGGTTCTGGTGATGTTGTACTGTACTGATTAGGGTTGTGATGCTGTATTTCTGCATACTGCTGGTAGTTCTATTGATGTATTTTTGTGCAGTTATTGGTTCTGATCCTGTACACATGGAACAGTCCATAACTTGTAAGATTACATGATACATGGCCATGTTAATAAAGTGTTGTGCTGTCTGACAAGAGTTACTGTTTTTATGTGTTTAAGGAAAATTAAAGTGTTTGTTCAAGTTTGTGATGAAAGTCTGCAATCACTGACAGCAGACCTCTGAATTCTCACAGTGCGCATGTGCACTGCATGCGGTCAGGATTCTCTGGTGCTAGTGGTGAGAGCAGGAAGTCTGGAAACCACAATTATGCGAATTGCATACACATGGTCACATGCCGACTAGACATGCGTGGCCTCATTCTATACAAATTACTTGAGCGAGGCTGGTCATGTTTAGTTGGAATGTGGCCAGAAGTATGAAAATCTCATACTTGCACTCACATGACCTTGCAGGATTCTCCTGTGCTGGAGGAAAGGTGAAAGTGTGCAGTGCATGCGCTACGAGTATTCAGAAGTCTGCAGTCACCTAGAGTTCTTCCGACTTTAATCACAAACATGGACAATCCTTTTAATTATACAATTAAGTACTGTAGCATGCCCAATCCTAACAGCGTGTAATATACCCAATGTCAGGATTCAGCTCTGCTAGCTGGGTCCAGCAAACACCACATGACCACTCATATGTGATTTTCATACTTACGGTTATGTGACAACTAGCCTTTAATCCAGCTTCTCTTCATGAAATAGGGGCTGTAGTTTTTGACTGAAATTGAGAGAATTAGGAAGAGTAGCTAGTCACGTGACTGTCAAAAAAGCAAATCGTAGATGAGCGGTCACATGACTACTATTCAAACTGCATGAGCGGTGTGTGTGGGGGCGCCAAACTGAATTCTTGCTCCGGGTGCCGGAATACAGATCTGCCTCTGTGCTAAGCTTGCAGATATGGTCAGAAGGTTCTGTAAGACATTGCAACATAGATCAGATATTCTTCCAGAAACAAACCGCCTGGAAGCCTCCTTGTCAGATTTATGCTTAAGTACTAATTATATTTTACTTTAAATATTTCTAATAAAGAAAATAATCAATACAGTAATTATAATCCATAATTTTCCAATATGTTATATTACTTGTGATACGTCTGATATAGTCTAGCTTTATTAAATCATGTTTTGTTTCTGTAAAGGAAATCAAGGCTGAGCCTGCAGATATTGTTAGAAAGTTCTGTAACATGTTATTCCATAGAAAAAATGTACTCACAGAAACCAGGCGTCTGGAGGTCTCCTGCAACAGACTTATCCTTGAGAACTAATAATTGTAATGTTTAATCTGAACATGCATGGAAACTTTGTTAGGCTGAGTTCACACGATGCGTATTTCATGCGTTTCCGCGGCGTTTTTGCAGTTGCGTAAACGCCGCGGAAACGCATGAAAAACGCATGGTAGAAGGGAAGCAATGTTCCCCAATGGAAATCCGCATGTGCTGTGCCCATGATGCGGATTTTTCCGCAGCGTTAACGCTGCGGTCAAAAATCCGCAGCATGTCAATTAATTTTGCGGAAACGCGGCGATTTCGCCGCCATTGACTTGCATTAGAACGCGCCAATTCCGCAAGACAGCATTTGTACTTGCGTTATTGGCGCGTTCTAATATGCGGATGGTACCCGGGTGTGGAGGAGAGGAGAGTCTCATCCACACCCAGGTACCATTAAAAAAGCTGTAAACAAAGAATAAAATAAAAAATAAATGTATTCTTACCTTCTGTAGGCCCGCGCAGCGCTCCCGCTTGGTTCCCGGCACTTGCAGTGAGTTGTAGGACCTGCGGTGACGTCAGAGTCATGTGACGGGTCACGTGACGCTGACGTCGGCAGGTCTTTCAATTCAAAGTTGCCGGCAGCCGGGAACTTTGTAAAGCAGGACAGCGAGGGCCATCGGAGGTAAGTATATACACTCTCTCGGGTCACACTATATAAATCCATGCTGTTTGCATGGATTTATATAGTGTGACCTAGTTGTCAAGCACTTTCCAGGTGATGCTAAAATCGCCTGGAAAGCGCTTGTCAATCTGCATGCGGAAACGCATGTCAATCTGCATGTGGATCCGCATGTATTCTGCAGGAAAAACGCATGCACAATCTGCATGCGTTTTTTCTGCCAGGGAGATGCAGAAATGATGCAGAAATTTTCTGCTTCATTTCTGCATCGTGTGCACATACCCTTACTGTGAGCCAGAACTTTGGTTTAGATACTGCACTCTTCTGTAACAGAGTAGGTCCCGCTCTCATTCATAGGGGTCCTGTATACACAATTTATGTCTCATCTCCATCTCTGAACTGTAACTATTATTCAAAATACATTTTTCTCTCATTCTAATCACCTGTGAATATGGATGTTTTGCTTGGAATACAGATTTCCATGTCATTTCATTATATTATCTGGGCATGCGTGGAAACTCCATGCAGGAGAGAAAATTAGATTTAAATACTACACCCTTTTGCAAGAAGGCAGACCCACTTCTCATTCATAGAGGTTTCTGTATAAGGATTTTATATCTTATCCTTATCTATACCTTTAATTGTAACTTTATTCTAAATAAACCTCCATTTTATTCAATTACCTATGAAGACCTGGTTTGTCGAGAAGTCTGCACCGACTTCTGCTATCAAGCTCATCCAGGGGCCAATATCATTATGGTATGGCATCCAGTGGCCAGTATCATTATGGTATGGCAACCAGTGGCCAATATCATTATGGTATGGCATCCAGTGGCCAATATCATTATGGCATGGCATCCAGTGGCCAGTATCATTATGGCATGGCATCCAGTGGCCAGTATCATTATGGCATGGCATCCAGTGGCCAGCATCATTATGGCATGGCATCCAGTGGCCAGTATCATTATGGTATGGCATCCAGTGGCCAGTATCATTATGGCATGGCATCCAGTGGCCAGTATCATTATGGCATGGCATCCAGTGGCCAGTATCATTATGGTATGGCATCCAGTGGCCAGTATCATTATGGTATGGCATCCAGTGGCCAATATCATTATGGCATGGCATCCAGTGGCCAATATCATTATGGCATGGCATCCAGTGGCCAGTATCATTATGGCATGGTATCCAGTGGCCAGTATCATTATGGCATGGCATCCAGTGGCCAGTATCATTATGGTATGGCATCCAGTGGCCAGTATCATTATGGCATGGCATCCAGTGGCCAGTATCATTATGGCAAGGCATCCAGTGGCCAGTATCATTATGGCATGGCATCCAGTGGCCAGTATCATTATGGTATGGCATCCAGTGGCCAGTATCATTATGGCATGGCATCCAGTGGCAAATATCATTATGGTATGGCATCCAGTGGCAAATATCATTATGGTATGGCATCCAGTGGCAAATATCATTATGGTATGGCATCCAGTGGCCAATATCATTATGGCATGGCATCCAGTGGCCAATATCATTATGGTATGGCATCCAGTGGCCAATATCATTATGGCATGGCATCCAGTGGCCAATATCATTATGGCATGGCATCCAGTGGCCAATATCATTATGGCATGGCATCCAGTGGCCAGTATCATTATGGCATGGCATCCAGTGTCCAGTATCATTATGGCATGGCATCCAGTGGCCAGTATCATTATGGCATGGCATCCAGTGGCCAGTATCATTATGGCATGGCATCCAGTGGCCAATATCATTATGGCATGGCATCCAGTGGCCAATATCATTATGGCATGGCATCCAGTGGCCAATATCATTATGGCATGGCATCCAGTGGCCAATATCATTATGGCATGGCATCCAGTGGCCAATATCATTATGGCATGGCATCCAGTGGCCAATATCATTATGGCATGGCATCCAGTGGCCAATATCAGTATGGTATGGCATCCAGTGGCCAATATCATTATGGCATGGCATCCAGTGGCCAATATCATTATGGTATGGCATCCAGTGGCCAATATCATTATGGTATGGCATCCAGTGGCCAGTATCATTATGGTATGGCATCCATTGGCCAATATCATTATTATACACACTATAAGCCTCCCAATTGGCATCAAGATAACAGAACAGTAATGTATGCGCAAACGTGCTTGGATAAGGTATTATCTGAGCACGCTCGGGTGCTAACAGATTATCTTTGGCGTGCTCGAAAAATATGTTCACGTCGCCACGGTTGCACACAAACTGGCAAGCCCTGCATGTATTGCGGCGGTCTAACAGCCGTGAGACATGCAGCCGCGGTGACGCAAACATATTTTTCAAGCACGCCGAAGATACTCTTAGCACCCGAGAATACTCGGATAACGCCTTATCGGAGCACGTTCGCTCATCACTACAGAACAGATCTGAGCAGTGCTCAGGATTCTCCTCACCTATCACACTGCCGAGAATAATAAATGCCTGTAGCCAATTTCCAAAAGTACCTCCTACATTGCTCACCCTCCACCTCCCTATGCTTTTTCCCCTGCTCCCACATTTCAGTGATGAAACACTCAAGTGGCAGTAAAGTAGATATAGCTGCAGTTTTCCTTTTCCAAATATTTTTAACTTCCATTTTTTAAATGAGGCCCTAATGGTCCTTGAAAGCATACACACATGCTCCCAAGTCAGAGTTTGTTGCAGACGGACAAGCCTATTTTTGGTAACAGTCTCTGGTGTCATTGGCCAAGTCCCAACACATCCTTCTGCATCATTAACCCTAACAGACCATGCTGCTACAGGCCCCTCACACTGTGGTCCCAACTGCAACACCCGGTGGCCTAAAAGATGTACCCATGTCTCACCGGAGGTCATCACCACAACCCACTAATGGTCCATCCTAACTGACTCTGGGCACTCAGAGGACCTGATGCAAAGTATCTTCTGGATTAACGACCTCTGATGAAGCCTGCAATAATAAAAAATAATAATAAAAAAGTAAACTCTTCTGCATTGCACCGAATGACCAGCAGGTGGCAATGAAGTCACACCATCAACTAGCCCCCTATTGTAGAAAACCTAAACTCCATCAGGTGGCGCTGAGGCTTCATGAGAACGCGCCACCCCCAAACTTAAAAGGCTTTTCCACTATTCAGACAACTTCTCAATCACTGTTTCCCCTCAGTAAAATAATAACTATTCTACTCTGTGCCATTATTCCAGCAGTGTCAGCACTGGCTCTCCCGGGGCCCGCGATCCCTGCGGCCAATCAGAGGTGTCTTCACTCTCTCGTACATTGGAGGAATTGACCGCTGCAGCTGCTCTCCCACCTCCTCCAGCTGTCAATGATGTCTGTAGGAGAGGAAAGTGAAGCCAGCGCTGAATGTCACGCCAAAGATGGCTGCCCTCCTATTATATAAATCTCACTATAACTCCACCACCAGCCTATCACATTCCTAGTTCCACATCCAACCTCCATATCAAACCCTGTAATAAACCCTTCATTACCTGGTCTTGTCATGACCTCAATAAACCCAGCCTTTTTGAGGCCTAGTTCTGTACGGCCATTAATAATGCACTGGTGTAAATAATGTGTGTGAGGTAAATTGTGTGGAAAACCGGATTGTAATCAAGCTATGATTTCTTCAATTGGACTGCAATGTCCTGAACCATACGACTTGTACCAGTCATGTGACTTATGCTGCCCCAGGACTACAGCCATATTGGCCAAAGCTGTGATATCACAGAGGCACATACCAGCATGTGGAAGCATGGCAACATAGCGATGACATCACAATGGCAGGTGCCGGAATGTGGAATCTATGACCTAGCGATGACATCACAATGGCAGGCGCCTACATACACAGGAGCGCAGGTGAGAGGAGACACACAGGAGCTCACAAACCACAAGGAAGGCAAGAAGAATCGATTGGAGAATAGGGACAGGAGAAAGCCAAGAAGAACAGAATAACCCGCTTCTTAGGCTTCACTGAGCCATGACAAGACGGAGCGGATGGAAGCGGAGGAGGAGACCCAGGACCCCGTCACATCCACCTGACTGATGAGAAAGGGGTGAAATTATGTAGATTATGTAGCAGCATTACAACTATTCTCGTTACCCATAGCAACCAGTCAGAGCTCAGCTTTTACTACAGGGGTATTCCCATCTCCAAGATCCTATCCCAATATGTAGTAGGTGTAACAATAATTATATTAGCAAATACCTCCAGTTATAAATGTAGAATCGCTTTTCTGATTTGCCAGTGGTCATAACCATGGATACCTAAGGTCCTGCAATGCCTGCACATGAGGAAAGAGACATGGCGAATCAGAAAAACTATTCTACATTTCTAATTGGAGGTATTTGCTAATATTATTATTATTACACCTACTACATATTGGGATAGGATCTTGGAGATGGGAGTACCCTTTTAATCTCTGATTGCTATGGGTAACTAGGAGAGTTTTTTGTTGCTCAGCTTTGATAAGGGGTGACAGTTTTTACTAGACTAAGTGGATATCATTGGTGCAACCAGTGCAGCTGCACAGGGGGCTAATAGGTTAGGGGGCCACTCACCTTCATTTTGTTAATTCTGTGTATTGCTGTAGCAGAGCTGTGCGCGTATATTGATGCCGCGGGGCAGGGGCGTACATAGAAATCATCGGGCCCCATAGCAGAAGTTCGAGTTGAGGCCTCCCCCTTCAAAAGAAATTTAAAAAATATATACAGGGTGGTCCAAAAGTAGGTGGACTGAAAGTGTAATAAGGTTATGAAGGGGGAGATTTATCAAACACTAAATTGCAGCCGCCTGTCTGGATCATCCTGCAATAAACCATGAAGTAGACATGGACGATAAGCTTTCCACCCAATAGATTTCAGGATTCGCATGATAGAAACTCGTGAAATTCCCAATTCCAAAGAGGTTCTTCTGGTGGACTTTTTTGTTTATTATTTTCTGTACAGACTGTTTTTGGTCGACCAGTTTTTGGAGCATTAAGGATTGAGCCAGTGGCAGTGAATTTGTCATGAATGCGGTAAATGGTTTGTCTCTTTGGGGCTTGAGTACCAAATGTTTCAACCCAATTTGCTCTAACGGTTTCAGCATTTTGAGATTTCCAATACTCTGTTAAAATCCATTTTCTTTGATCTGTATTTAAATTATTTGCCATTATGTGCTATCTGAAAAGAAAACAGATTTGGGGGAGATCTGTGAAAACTAGATCTGTGAAACTGGCTCAGTTGCCCTTAGCAACCAGATTACACCTTTCATTTTCCAAAGAGTCTGTGAGGAATGAAAAGTGGAATCTGATAGGTTGCTAAGGGCAACTGAGCCAGTTTCACTTTACACCATGTTTGATAAATCTCCCCCTTCATAACCTTATTACACTTTCTGTCCACCTACTTTTGGACCATCCTGTATATTTATCGGTGTCACAGAAGAGCAGATCTCACAACTTTCCAGCCATTACATAGTAATTTTCCTCCTGCTGAAGTCCTAGATTCCCCTCTCATTGCCACCATAACGTATGATGCCAACAAAAGTGCCCCCAAACGCAGTATGATACCCCCAATGGTGAATTCCTCTACCTTAGCCTCCACATGTACAGTAGGGTCATCAAACTGTGCCCCCCCCCCCCCTCAACTTTCAAGGTAAGGTTACCACAACACAGTACTCCCCCAACTGTGACCCCCACACAGCCCTCCATGCAGTGAAATGGGCCTACATATAGTATAATGGCCCCACACTGTATAATAGTCTGCACTAGCCCTCCAAACAGTATAATGAACCCCACACAGCATGATGGACCCCACATAGGTCAGAGTAATATTCAGCTCACCCTTGAAGGATTCCCAGAGGGTTCCATATAACAAAGCACAGGATCCAGTCTCTGCCAGATGTAGAAGCAAGGTGCACAAATTTTAGTGAATATCCAAATCCAGTACAAAAAAAGTCTTTATAAGAACGATTGAAACAATGGCATTGTTGTGACACACCATTTAGGTGTAGTTGGGGGTTTGGAAGGTGCACAAAATAGGAGTCTAAGAACATGCAGAGTGTTAGAAACGCTTTCGGTGTTGCACATTTTCTGCACCTTCCAAACCCAACTACAGCTAAATGGTGTCACAACAATCCCTTTGTTTTTTTACTGGAGCTGGATATTCACTTCAATCCATGCATGATGGACCCCACACAAACCTTAACACTGTATAATTGCTTGCATACTGTATAATGGCCCCCACATAATCCTTCAAATATTATAATGGCCCCCCACATAACCCCCACATAGTATAACACGTCACCATAATCCTCCATACAATAAAATACTCACTATAGTCCTCCACAGAGCATAATTCACTACCCCATGGTCCTCCTCACAGTATAATACACTCCCCATGGTCCTTCACACAGTAATATGCACCCCCCCATAGGGTAAAATGCAACGCACCATAGGGTAAAAAGCAACCACCCCCCGCCCATAGGGTAAAAAGCAACCCCCTCCACCCATAGGGTAAAATGCAACCCCACCCCCCATAGGGTAAAACGCAACCCCACCTCCCATAGGGTAAAACGCAACCCCACCCCCCATAGGGTAAAACGCAACCCCACCCCCCCATAGGGTAAAACACAACCCCACCCCCCATAGGGTAAAACACAACCCCACCCCCCATAGGGTAAAACACAACCCCACCCCCCATAGGGTAAAACACAACCCCACCCCCCATAGGGTAAAACGCAGCCCACAGTTTTCCAGTATTATGGGCACCACGTACTCACTTATTTTTTAAAGAAAATAAATACAAGGGGCATTTAAGTGTCCTGGTAGCTACTTCACTCATGTACCTTTTCCCATCGCACCATAGAAGTGATTGCCGAAGATTTACCATGGCAGTCAGGGGCCTTAAAGAAGGATTCAATCACTGCCATCTTAGTACTCCTATAAAGCTTGGCTTCACAGGAGAATGTCAATGAAACTACTGGTATATACTGCAATAATATAGAATTACAAAATATAGTATAAGGGGTTAAATGATCACATAAGTCCACTAAGTAAACTTAAATTGAAAAAGTTTGGAAAAATATGAACGTTTAAATTATACTTCAACCGTTATGTTAAAATACCCCCCAAAGCAAAAAATGAAATGCTCTTCTTCACAAAAAAACAATCAAAAGCAATGACATTTAATGCAACCCAAAAAGGTATCAAAAACGGGTCAATTCACTTGTATTGAGAGAGGCCGAACACATCCAGTCGGCACGTGATCGCGTGTATGCAAATTGCAATCTTGCGACGCCAGTACTAGAGAAATTCTGACCGCTCGCACACTGTGCACTTTAAGGAGCCACAAGTCTGACTGCAGATGGCGCCCCAAACCAGGACAAACCTTTTAATATACCCCAGAATTGTATCAATAAAAGCTACGCAAAATCACGCCCTCACAAAGGTCCATCAACAGAAAAAAAAAATGTAACGGTCTCAGAATATGGTGACACAAACCAATTTCTTTAGTGTTGTTACATAGTTGTTTAACCACCATGGGAGATAAAACACCTTGAGTTTGGTATTGCGGTTATCTCAATGACCTGGAGAATTATATTATATTCTAAAAACAAATCCTTAAAAGACAACAGTGGAATTGCTTTTATCTCAGTATTTCATCCCAACACAGATTTTTTTCTCTCCACATTTCAGACATATGATAAATATATAGTTGTATAGTTTGTTTATATCTTAGTGGTGAAAACATTTTATTTTATTTCATTTTGCAACAAAGAAAATTCCTTGTTTCCCATTATTTTCTGTGGCCAAATATTTTCCTATTGGTAAAGCAAAATGAGGATTTATTTTGCGTGGGTGAAGCGAATGTTTTTATTGACAAAAGTTTGGGGAACAAAGAAGATTTTGATTGTTTTTTAAAATCATTGTTTTAGTATGTTAACTAAAATACACCTTTAATAACAGTAAATACTTGTTATGGTGCTAATATTATGGGTTCAATAACTTAGCATTTAATCAATTCGCCATATAAAAATGTTACTTCCGCGTATTAAATTTTTATACCTTTGAAATCGGACAGGTGATCGGGGCCCGTCTGCCCACCGGACAGGTGATCGGGGCCCGTCTGCCCACCGGACAGGTGATCGGGGCCCGTCTGCCCACCGGACAGGTGATCGGGGCCCGTCTGCCCACCGGACAGGTGATCGGGGCCCGTCTGCCCACCGGACAGGTGATCGGGGCCCGTCTGCCCACCGGACAGGTGATCGGGGCCCGTCTGCCCACCGGACAGGTGATCGGGGCCCGTCTGCCCACCGGACAGGTGATCGGGGCCCGTCTGCCCACCGGACAGGTGATCGGGGCCCGTCTGCCCACCGGACAGGTGATCGGGGCCCGTCTGCCCACCGGACAGGTGATCGGGGCCCGTCTGCCCACCGGACAGGTGATCGGGGCCCGTCTGCCCACCGGACAGGTGATCGGGGCCCGTCTGCCCACCGGACAGGTGATCGGGGCCCGTCTGCCCACCGGACAGGTGATCGGGGCCCGTCTGCCCACCGGACAGGTGATCGGGGCCCGTCTGCCCACCGGACAGGTGATCGGGGCCCGTCTGCCCACCGGACAGGTGATCGGGGCCCGTCTGCCCACCGGACAGGTGATCGGGGCCCGTCTGCCCACCGGACAGGTGATCGGGGCCCGTCTGCCCACCGGACAGGTGATCGGGGCCCGTCTGCCCACCGGACAGGTGATCGGGGCCCGTCTGCCCACCGGACAGGTGATCGGGGCCCGTCTGCCCACCGGACAGGTGATCGGGGCCCGTCTGCCCACCGGACAGGTGATCGGGGCCCGTCTGCCCACCGGACAGGTGATCGGGGCCCGTCTGCCCACCGGACAGGTGATCGGGGCCCGTCTGCCCACCGGACAGGTGATCGGGGCCCGTCTGCCCACCGGACAGGTGATCGGGGCCCGTCTGCCCACCGGACAGGTGATCGGGGCCCGTCTGCCCACCGGACAGGTGATCGGGGCCCGTCTGCCCACCGGACAGGTGATCGGGGCCCGTCTGCCCACCGGACAGGTGATCGGGGCCCGTCTGCCCACCGGACAGGTGATCGGGGCCCGTCTGCCCACCGGACAGGTGATCGGGGCCCGTCTGCCCACCGGACAGGTGATCGGGGCCCGTCTGCCCACCGGACAGGTGATCGGGGCCCGTCTGCCCACCGGACAGGTGATCGGGGCCCGTCTGCCCACCGGACAGGTGATCGGGGCCCGTCTGCCCACCGGACAGGTGATCGGGGCCCGTCTGCCCACCGGACAGGTGATCGG
>NW_027366866.1:0-64932 GCF_046119375.1 Phyllobates terribilis
AAACCCACTATGGTTAAGCTCTTAGCTTGAATTCTTGTCAATTCTTTTAACTTGTATTTCAGTGTGGACTTTGATGATCTTGTTTAAAATGTGGGGACTTTATCATTTTTTCTTTAAGTGTGGACTTTATGGTTGTTGTTTTTGAGTGTGGACTTTGTTGTTTTTTAGTGTGGGATTCGTTGTCTTTATTTTAAGTGTTGTTGCTTCGTTTGAATGGTGTTCTCTATATTCACTTGTAAGTTTGATAAGTTGTTAACGAGTATGTTGCATGGTCCACACTATAATATAACTAACATATATCAAACATAGTCAGACTAACAATGAACACATATTCTCATCACTTAAAACCTTAAAACGGGACAAAAATTTACAACACTCAATAATTGATATACGAGAAATCCAAATAATAGATTATTGAAATAACATCACATTAAATCTAAATAATGCAATTCCTCTTTTGGTATCTCTCCTAGACAAAGCCATCTGATCCCTACAAGGTTCACAAACCAAAAGCAAATCATGGATTAGGATCCCTAAAATGCCTTATGTTAGTTGGGCCCCTGAAATCGAGTCTTTCTTTAGGCCCAATCAAGAGATCAAGTCCAGAAGAGAGGCATGCCCAAGAAGCGAGGTGAATTGGACGTGCGCTTAAACGACTACATCGTTACCTGCTTCGATGTATTAGCGAAATCCTGGGACGAAGCTGGTTGGCGAAGTTAATACTGGGCGACTACCGGGATTTTGAATAGCAAGTTAGTTAATGAGATATTGTGACCGTTGTAAGGCTAAAGAGTCCCATGTGTAACACAAAGAAAAGGAGATATACAATACTACTCGTGAGTACATTGGTTCTTTCTTTATTCTACAATATTAGCGATTGGTCCGTGTTAAAGTGGTCACGCATTCTTTAACACGGACGAGACCGATCTCCACGACCGATCACATGATCAAGCTCTTTAATCCCTTATTCGTCTTTGCTTACTCCGCATTATTTTTTGTTACATCGTTTATATATCGTTGATTAACTAGAATAATCTGTTGAATCTATAATTTGTTCTAAGTAAGTCAATTTAGTTCTTAGATGCTTTTTGCCCTAAACCATGTCTCTAACAGCTCTAACTTTATCAAAATATTTGATATCTTCTCTCACAACATAATTAAACTTCATTAGAACATCATTTTGCTTAGGGTTTAGAATGAGTCGGGTGGTGAATGAAAATACCACTTCCATCATCCACCCACCTATTTTTTTCATCATCTAACCCACCCACCACCCGTTTAAAGTATCACCCATCATCAATCCACCTGTCACCCACGGGAGAACACAAGGGACAAATTTGTACTTTTAACACTTCAAAACATTACATGATGTCGAAAATGTAAAAAAATTTACATAAACAAGGACTAAAAATTAGACAACTCATCCATCTCGTTGTCTTTTTCCTTGTAAATTGACTCTCATTTCAAACAAAGAATATAAAATCCTAGTTTTGAATTTTAAATTAAAAAAAATAATATATGTAAATATGCGGGTGGCGGGTGGCGGGTGGCGGGTGGTGAGTGACGGGTGGGTGGGGAGTGGTGGGTAATCTTACATCATCCACATCCGATCCACCATCCGTTCACCCATCATCTGTTTCACCCGTCATCCATTTATTTTGGGTTTTCATCCGCAAAACTCGGGTCGGGTGACGGCTGAAATGGTCACCCGCAGATGATTTTAAACCTTAATTCTGCTCACTTAGTGCATTTCTCTCCTTCCACAGTTCCCCAATAACCTCTTGTGATCACGGACTGCATGGTGGATCATTCCAATATGTAGCACTACAACCTCCTTCATTATTTTGGTTTCACATCATATGTGTCGAATTTAGGACATCCCTAGAATCGTCTTTCATAGTTCCACTGCCCCTCGACAGTTAGTTGAACTAACGGAAACCCACAATAACACACTTTATCTGTCGTTGTTGATAAGGTTGACGAAGATTCCATTTATTATCAATGAGAAAGAGATAACAATGTGAGTGAGAGGTTATGGGGCATAATGAGTCTTATATATGAAAAAGAGTGGGTTGATAGTTGTGTAACTCAAGTAAAGTAATGTTAACTTGTGTCTGTTTACCAATTATAACTAGCTATAGCCAATGTTACTTGTGGCTTCTTATTAGGAATAACTACTGAAGCAAAACAATGGATTGTTTTGTTATAAAATTTACAATAGATGAAATTACAAGTAAAAGCATGAGTTTTTTCTACTTTGTAAGACTGCAAATAGTGCGATTGTGTACTCAATAGACCGACTATCTATTTCTATAATCACATGAAGGCTTGCTACTTTGTATTGGTATCATATCCAATAAAACAAGCTTCATACTATAAGAACCGAACAAATGATTCTTAAACATCATGATGAAGGGGTTAAGTGTCAGATATTATCAGGCTCATGATTTCAATGTGATATTAACAAGGAATACAAACCCTTATTACTGATGTGAACAACGTTTTCTTCCTATCCAAAGGTTTTACATGTCATATAACATCAACCTCATGATTTTATGTGATTTTTCTGTCTAAGATATCATAAAAAGAATAAAGAGCCATTTAGAACCAATATAAATATTTACAGATCTCTAAAACACCTCCATTTCGAAATTATCTACCTTTGTCACGTTTATACCTATATAGCTACGTCACAAACTTGTATTGATAGACACGTCACAAAGCTTATCAATTGCTTAGTCACGAACGGGTTCATGTAGCTTCGTCACAAAGTTGTAGTGGTATAGTTTCGTGACGAAGCACATTGCAACAATATTAAATACTTGATATGCCGGTTAGCCAGCCAGACTTTCTATTATATATGGTACACCACTTCTTACGCACTTATATGTTTTGTAACAAGGTGCACTTTTTTAATCGTAGTGTGGTGCACTAATTTTTGTGATAAAATGGTGCACTTTTCTTCACTTTTTATTATACCTTTCATGTATAACTTGTGCAATAATAAATGTGTTGGTGCATCTTCGATCATCACTGGTGCATTACCAGTCAACGGTCGATCCACACAGATCAGTAAATAAGTTGTGGTGGTCAACACCGGAGCTCCGACAGGTCATGAAGGGAAGCCATTTGATGCACTTTATGAATGTATTAAAAAAAAAATAAAAAATAAAATTTGCACTAAAATTAACTTTACAATTGTACACATGTTTATCCAGTTTGCATATACACACTGAGTTTGAAGTATATAAGTGACGGGACCGTGTCGTCGGGTGATCCTGGTCAAATAAACCCCTTATACTCCTCCACAGAAGTAGAGTGGTAACTTGGGGTCTAATCCATGAGGAACCAAGAGTATTTACTTCTTCAAGTATTAAAATGACTAACTAGTGAAAAGTGATTGCTTGGTGGATTTGTGAAACTGATTTTGTTGTTGTATTAATTGAAAAACACTTTGTATGGTTGGTCGTAACCTTCTAGTCTAATTCAATGATCCTAAGTTCTTCTATTCGTGTTCTAATCTCTATTCTAACTCCTTTATGTCTTCTAATTGCCAGAAACCATGTACTAATGTCGCTGATTAGGTCAACTAGCCCTAACAACGCCTTGTCTACCAATCTAGCCTTGAAACTATCAACACTAGATCCCATACAACATTAAGGTCATGGATAAATAGGAAGGTGCGCTTCCCTTGGTGCCAAAACTTCAATAATCTCCCTATCATACGAGTCCAACTAGTACAAGTAGTGATTCGTACTACTAAGCAGGCAGGCTTCTCCAATAATCCAAGCCCTAGAAATATTAAATCAAACTAACAACCTAGGTGATTAATCTATGAAGTTCATTCAATTAAATTATCAATACATGCAATAGATTAAAGCAATAGAGACATAATATATGATGAACCAAAGATAACAAACCTCACATTGAATTAGCCCAGAGGCGTGAACCAACCACACAAAGTCAAAGGAGATTACTCCTGCCTCATTGCTAAAACCCTAATGAATTCTGAAATTAATAATGAAGTGTCTAGGGAGAGGCAAATCTCTCCCTATTTATAATGAAATGAGTGGCTAACCCTAAATGATAACCCTAAAATTGTTTAGAAAAGGCCCAACCCGAATTAACACTTAAACCCTAGGTTAGAACCCACTTAAACATTCGGAAGAGGGATTTCTCGCGGTGCATCAGTGGTAGGGGTGCAATCACGTCTTATTTAGGCGCGATCGCGTCGCCTCCAGAAGCATGGGCGCGATCGCGCATTGCCCGGCGCGATTGCTTCGCTGTGGAATTCGGCCCAGCTCGTTGCGCGAGCTGGGCGCGAACGCGCCCGGGGCAAAAACCTTTTTCCTCCTCCTTCACTTGTGTCGTAATCCTCTCAATTGTACTCTTTGCTCTTCAAAGTCCGGACTACGACATTATGCTCCGATTGTGGCCTATTATGCCCTTAGTTGATGTTAATCCCACTCCTTAAGGTGTACGAGAGGCCGCCAATCATACCCCCACACTTAAACTATTGCTCGTCCTCGAGCAAACTGTAGCTGACTCTTGGCGGGCTTAGCGAGTGCGGTGGTACGATCCGAGTGGTCATCGATCAACTTCTTGGTTTTTGGTACCTAGCATCACACATCAGCGGGCATAGATTCTGACTCCAAACACAACTTCAAAGTAATGCATTTACGCTTAGCAAGACTCTAACTATGGTACCTAGTATCCCCCAATATTTGAACTATGTTAACCCCTACGTAGATGCAGTCACCTAAATCTCCAAACTATACCGAAAAAGATCTCTATTCAAGTGACACATGAATGTGAATAACGAAGGATTAAACAAATGGCTGCGGCTTTTCCTAACATGCTTCCTACTTATCATAATTCTGCACAAGTTCCAATATTGTTTGAAAACAATCGTCAACCACGCTTCTCTCAAGTAACACAAAATGCATTCTCCCTTGCTCCCTTTTATCCTAGTACACTTTTTCTTCTACACCTTTACATTTAGGGTGTAGGATCTGTCCATTTTATGGTCCAGACCAATTTATTACTTTTTTTTCTAGGTAGGCTCTTTGTTCAATAGATCGTGGAGGATTGATCCCTCGGTGGTATTCAACTTTTGGGCATCGCGTTCTCTTCCGATTTTCTTTTACTAGGAGCTTTTCACCTTTATACTTTTTGTTTTTCTTTTTCATGCAAAAGGATGGGAACAATTTGTTATGATATAAAGTGAAACAAAAGAAAAGGTGGTGATTATGCAATCTTTAATAAGGTTCTAGTGTGTCCTAATCACAATCCACATGCTCAAGCCTAAGTCCAATACTTAATTCATCATATCATCACCATATACACTCGAGATATCAACGTCTAAGGTATTGTAAGAAAAATTTAAGGATCATGCATCTTTGTAAAGGCTTCACAACGTCACAAACAAAGGGGAGAAACTACGGATACCGACTCTAAAATTCAAAATGCAATAACAAAGGGGAAAACAGACTCAAAATTTTAAATGCAGGGATATGCGAGGCTAAACCCCCCCACACTTAAACTACACAATGTCCTCATTGCGAAACAAGGACACATATAATGTAAGTGGGAAAAATAAAAAATCCCTCTTTGTCGGGTTGCCTCCCGGATAGCGCCTTTTTAACGTCGTTGGCTCGACATACCTCTCTCTCATCCTGCCTCAAACAATCTCTTGGCCAGCTCATCTTCCTTATCCAGTATTTTTGTATTCCTTTCTTCTCATCCTGCTGCCTATCGTATCCCTTCTTCTTCACTACATAATTCCCCAGTGGTAACTCAGATGTTAACTTGGGTACCTGAAATATTGGTGGAAGAAAAGAGGGATTGCTCCTTCTAATATTAGCATCGGGGGCCCATCGACCAATACTTTATCTAGCCTATCCTCATCCCTTCCGGGATCCACTGACTTAATTGCGAAAACACTCGCAACTTCATCTCCAGACTCCTCATCACTACCTATGTCAAAACTTACTACATCCTCATCAAACTCCAACGATAAGGTCCCTCTCCCTAGGTCTACCTTAGTGCCTGTTGTTATCATAAATGGCCTCCCTAATAGTATAGGTACACCATCTCTATCATTTTCCATGTCCAACACATAAAAGTCGGTAGGGAAGAAAAGTCTATCTACTTTCACCAGCACATTTTCTACAACTCCCCTAGGTCTCACAGTCGACCCGTCAGCTAGTTGGACCAAAATATTAGTTTTATTTAGGGGTCCAAGTCCTAATTGCTGGCATAGAGAGTATGGGAAGATATTTATATCGGCCCCTTGATCTAGCATAGCACGGTCAAAATTAGTGTTGCCAATTTGGCAAGGGACAGTGACCATACCTGGATCGTTGAACTTGCAAGGCATGCATTGTTGGTAGATAGCAGACACTCTTTCTCCTGCCGCTACTCTGCTGTTCTCCTTCTTCCTTTGTCTTCTTTTCACCGTGCAAAGCTCCTTGAGGAACTTTTCATATCGTGGTATGCTCTGCACTATCTTGAGTAGGGGGTATTCACGACACATTTATTGAAGATTTTGAACAGTTCTTTGTCGTCTTCCGGTTTCCGAGTATCCTTTATTGCTTCCGGGAATGGGTCTGGTGGCTTTTCTGAACCGAGTGGAGAGAAGTTTGGGTGAACGTAGTTGCTCTGGCGGAGCTTGAAGTCGCCTCTCAGATCATCTAGTTCTTCCTCCTCCATCGGGATTCCTTTCTCATCTTTCTCCTTCTCAGCCTCTTTGTCTTCCGCAAATCGCAGGGCGCGAGCATGCTCGGACAGGCGCGATCGCGCCTCCATCTCAGTAGCTATAGCGCGGTCGTGCTCGATCGGGCGCGATCGCGTCTGACTTTTGGAATCTTGGTCCGTCAGCGCACGGTCGCGCGACAAGATGGCGCGGTCGCTCTCTCTTCCAGAATGGGGGACGTGATCACGCTTTTCAGAGTGCGATTGCGCTTCGACTTCTGTAAGGGGCCCGCGATCGCGCAAATTAATGCACGTACGCGCCTCTACTGGGTCTTGTACTTCCTCTTCCTCTTGTGTTGACTTCTTCTCGGTGTTCTTACCACTTCTCAGCGCCATTGCACTAACATTCTTCAAGTTTTGACTCGTTCTTGCCACGTTCTGGGTTGGGTTCACTACCGTTTGAGCCAGTAACGAGTTGGAGTTGTTTTGTGCTAGTGTCGAAACGGTTTGCGCTATCTGCCCCATCTGAACCTCTAGATTCTTTAGCCTTGAGTCGCTGTTATGGACAGTTGAAGCGAGTGTGGTGACTGCTCTTGCCAAATCGTTAATCATCTCCATCATTGGGGTTCCTTGATTCTGCTGCTGCTGTTCGCGAGGTCTCCACCTCTGCTGGTCCTGCTGGTATCGCGGTTGAAAGTTCTGTTGATTCTCCCATGACCGAGGAGGTCCATAACCTCCCATCACCTTCACCTCCGCGACCGTATCCTCTCTAAGCTCGGGACATGCCTCTTAGTGATGACCAGTACTTGCACAAATACCGCAGACTCGTGCGAGGCGCTGCTCTCCTGTAGGTACCATATTTGCCAGCATCTTTTTGATTTCGGCTATATCCATAGCCAAGCTTATATATTCTATGCTCGAGTTCATGGCATTGACAACCTTTGCGGTGTATGTCCTTCCAAAGCTTTTCGTGCTCTCGGCCATATCTTGCAACTTGCACATCACATCCTCCAGAGTCATATTCAAAACACTTCATTCACATGCTGCGTCTGCAATTCTTTTCTCCGTAGGTAGCAGCCCTTGAGTGAGAAACAACACCAGGTCCTGTTGTTCATATCCATGGAAAGGGAAACTAGCGCACAACCCGTTAAACCTCTCCAAGTAGTCGTATAGCGACTCTCCTTCCTTTTGTTCCACCTGCGCGATCTCCCTTTTCATTGTATTCGCCTATTTCACCAAAAAGTACTGGTTGAGAAATTCGCGGTGCAACTTCTCCCAACTATCAATAGTGCCAGTAGGGATGTGGTAGTACCATGATCTCGCTGTAACCTTCAAGGTGAAGTCGAACACCCTCATTTTGATTAGCTCCTCCGACACATTGCCTGGCTTTATCGTCATACAAATGTCGTGGAACTGGTGAGATGCATAATAGGGTCCTCTCCGGGCATCCAATGGAAGGTGGGGAGCAATTTGATCACTCCGGACTTGAGTTCGAAGGTCACCCCTGGCGCGAGTGGCGGTAGGATCACCGCTTGAGGATGATGCATCAAGTTCGGAGTCGTGCATTCCCGTATCGTCCTATTTACAACGGCATTGTTCATTCGCTCATAAGCTTGAAGGAATTGATTCATGAATGCTTGATTTGCCTCCAGGTTTTCCGGTATTTGTATCGGTACCTCATCATTGACGGGAAGGCCTCCCTGCTGCATTGTATCAACGACTCTCTCTCTTAGTCTTTGTCTAACAATACGTTCGATTTCTGGAATAAGCTCAGCAAGAAAAGGATTAGTAGCACGGGTGCTGACCATGCACTAGTCAGACCCGCAGTTAATCAAGCTAATACCGTAAGAAATGAAAATTGTTTCCCCGGCAACGGCGCCAATTGACAGCCGTGTCGTCGGGTGATCCTGGTCAAATAAATCCCTTATACTCCTCCAAATAAGTAGAGTGGTAAGTCGGGGTTGAATCCACAAGGAACCAAGAGTATTCACTTCTTTAAGTATTTAAAAGACTAACTAGTGAAAAGTAATTGCTTGGGGGATTTGTGAAACTGATTTTGTTGTTGTATTAATTGGGAAAACACTTTGTATGGTTGGTCGTAACCTTCTAGTCTAATTCAATGATCCTAGGTTCTTCTATTCGGGTTCTAATCTCTATCATAACTCCTCTATATCTTCTAATTGCCCTAAACCATGCACTAATGTCACTGATTAGGTCAACTAGCCCTACCAGCGCCTTGTCTACCAATCTATCCTTGAAACTATCAATACTAGATCCTAGAAAACATTAAGGTCATGGATAAATAGGAAGGTGCACTGCCCTTGGCATCAAACCTAAATAATCTCCCTATCCTACGAGTCCAACTAATACAAGTAGGGATTTGTACTACTAAGCAGGCAGGGTTCTCCAACTCTGATAAACCAAGCCCTAACAATATTAAATCGAACTAACAACCTAGGTGATCAATCTATGAAGTTCATTCAATTCAATTATCAATATGCACAAGAGATTAAATCAATAGAGACATAATATATGAAGAATAAAAGATAACAAATGTGTAGCCTAGAGGCGCGAACCAACCACACAAGTCAAAAGAGATTACTCATGCCTCATTGCTAAAACCCTAATAAATTTTGAAATTAATAATGAAGTGTCCAGGGAGAGGCAAAGCTCTCCCTATTTATGATGAAATGAGTGGCTAACCCTAAATGATAATCCTAGAATGTGTTTAGAAAAGGCCCGACCCGAATTACACTTAAACACTAGGTTAAAACCCACTTAAACATTCGGAAGAGGTTTTTCTCGCGGCACATCAGCGGAAGGTGTGCAATCGCGTATTATTTAGGCCCGATCGCGTTGCCTCCAAAATCATGGGTGCGATCGTGCGTTTCCCGGTGCGATCGCGTCGTTGTGGAATTCGGCCCAGCTCGTTGTGCGAGCTGGGCGCGAACGCGCCCGGGGCCAAAAGCCTTCTTTGCCTCCTCCTTCACTTGTGTTTTGCTCCTTAGCTCCCGCGTCTTCTCCCTTATGCTTGTAATCCTCTCGATTGTAGTCTGTGCTCTTCGAAGTCCGGACTACAACATTATGCTCTGATTGTGGCCTATTATGCCCTTAGTTGATGTTAATTCCCACTCCTTAAGGTGTACGAGAGGCCACCAATCATTATGAGCCAATTAGTCTTACATAGAACCCCGTTCAGTCGCGGGCTCAATAGTCAAACTCTATTGTATATCTTCCTGCAATAAGTGGTATCAAATCTAACAATTTGACTAGATGAGCTACTCCTCGTACATCCATTTGTTTTAAGTATAAGATGGAATATCACTATTTTATGGTAAACCATGAGCCCAACCTTTTCCCATAAGACATGGTGATTGCTATGTTTTGCAGTAACTTTTTATTATCTGTCGCAGGCATGCTCCTCATGGATTAAACATAACCCAATCGTCAAGAGTGACAGATGCGCCAAACGTCACGAAGGAAGAAGGGCCAATCTTCACGATTGAGCATGGAGCACCTCGTCATGGATGAAACCCTCCCTACTCGTGACGAGGCACGGTTTTTGCCTTATAAAATCCAAAACCTGGCCCAAAACCCTCATAATAGATCTTCATCGCCTCCAAAACACTCTCCGTAGTAGATCGTCCCTCCGAATTCATTTTCTCTTGTTTGAAGTGATCCCGGTGCTCGTTGCGCATCTTGATCGCTTGTTCTTCGCTTGTAAACCTCTTAATTGAAGTCTAATATGGTTAGATACTAATCTTCTATGATTATTTATGTTACTTGATGAACTTTAGATCTATAAGTATTTTGTAGAATTGTTGGAAGATTGCGTAGTTATTGTAGTTATATAAGTAAAATAATGTTGATTTATTTGCATTCTATGGTTGAAATCTTGATATTTATGAAGATTTGAGTTGTATTAGTAGTTTAGTAGATCTTAGGTTCTATAAGTATTTTTGTTGAATTGTTGGAAGATTTGGTAGTTATTGTAGGTATTTAGCTAAAATAATGTGATTTAATTGCATTCTATGGTTGAAATCTTGATATTTATGGAGATTTTAGTTCTACAACTAGTTGAGTACATCTTAGGTTCAAAATTATCATAATAATGAGATTGGTAGTTGGATTTGTAGTTTTGAAGGTTGAATTAGTAGAAAAGGAATGAAAAAACAGTTTTAGGCTTTTAAATATGTGTAGGTGTTGAAATTGGCAGTTTTGGGGATTTGGTAGGCAATCTAACCAGTGAAAATAAGGTTAGAACTGCCTCCATGGGTCGTGACGAGTGGTCTGCAAGTCACTCGTCACGAGCGGCCTCCAATCGGCCCGTCACCAGTATGGTTCATTAGTGTAAAGTAAGTTAATGTAGTTTTGGAGTTATGGTAATGAAGTTTAGGAGTGAATTGATGTAGTTGTATAGTTAATTGGTTCAAAAGAAATTGTTTTATTTTTCTAGTTAATTTCTTGATATGATAAAGAAAGAAATTTTGTATGGATACAATTAGAAAATGAATCTTATATTTAAAATAAACAATTAGTTTAATTTTGTATATAAAAACTAACTATTATAAGTTATTTAATATTTATATATTTTATCTATTTTAGTGTGTTATATGGTAAAATAGTTATGCATTTGTTAAGGTTTGATATTTTAGTTTTTATTTAATTCTGTCATACGATGAATTGGATCTTGAATTGAAAATTTTCATTGATATTGTAATGTTGTGTTTGCAAGACCGTATCAAGAAGATGGAAAAGAAGGTGGGCAGTACTATGGGGTCGAGATCAGCAGGACACCATAAAAGGGATGTTGTGAGAGATGCCGAAGAGGTGACTCGCTTGGCTGCGGAGGAAGCAGCCAGAGCTGAAGTACAGTTGGGCAGTAGAGTTTCCCGGAAGAAGAAGAGGGGGCAGAACCGAGCGCCGTCTCTACGTATACGCCATCGAGACATTCTGTATCAGGTGATGGGAGACCGTGTTATTCTGAATCACCCTTCGTACCCCTACCCGATGAACCCAATGGAATCCGCATCCCGACATTCCGTGTCCGGTGCAGGAAATGACGAATACATGGGAGAGGTATTGTCTTCCCAGATAATGTTGTTGGAGTACCACAGTCAGCAACAGATGGGCGGTGGGTTAGAATACCATCATGGTGGTGGGTCGCAACCTCATTATGGTGGTGATTATCAACACTAACATGACAATTTTTCTACCTATGCGTAAAACCCACTGTACGAAGAGGCAAATGAAGCGCCTATGGAAGAAGAACCAGTGGAGGAACAACCTCACATGTAGGTATGTATAATAAACAACAATATTGATTATGATAACTTAAGTTTTATCTATCAGATTATGATTGTTTCAATATTAAATATGCTTTGTCGGGGCAGTGAAGGGGGCAAAGACCGTGGAACGCCCGACCGGATGAAGAGGGTGTCGAGGGGGTAGCAGGAGAGGATGCTACCGAAAAAAGACATAGGAGAGCCGATAGGTTCTCCACCATGGGCCCTTACATGACCGCATGGGTCAGTGGTGGGCCACATATCCCTTCATTGATTCGTGGGTTCCCCGCCCATGTTGCATACGACATATATCGGGGTAAAGTAAGTTATATGTTTTATGAAATGTCTTTTCTTTAGTGGTAGTATTAAGTGTAGTACAAACATTAGCGTCTCGATATGATGTTCTTACACTACTGTTAAATTAATATTATAGAGTCGGACATGCAACTTCCAATTGCAGCACAAGGCTGTCCGAGCTTGGAACCCAGCCCCGTGGACGCCATGGGCGATAACTGTTATTGATGCTGGGCTTGCACACATCCTGTACCTCATGTACAAGAACGTGGACATGGACCTATTCATGGCATTCATGGAGAGGTGGTAGCCCGAGACGAACTCATTTCACCTACCATTTGGTGGGATGACGATCACCCTCCACGATGTCCACCAGCGGATGATGCTCTTGATACGTGGAAGGGGATGGGGGCCACAAAGTATCAACGCCTCAAGGGTAAGACGATAAATCTTGCTGAAAAGTTAGCGGAGGCGAAGGCATATCTGGGGCTGCATGTGAGAGAATCTGCTGTCTCCCACAAGACGCTGAAGGAAAGGTGTGAGAGCCTTGAAGTTGTAACGGCCAACCCTAAAGTAACGGCAACGGGGTATCTACTACATCTATTGGGTAGTACCCTATTCCCGGATAGGTCACATGACAAGATACCTTTGCCCAACATAGACTTTTTTACGGGACTTGGATGATGTGGGAGAGTGGGCATGGGGTGCCGATATACTCGCTTCCACCTATCCGGAGTTGGGTAAGGCGTCGAGGGCTAGGTGTAAGCAGGGATCCGAGTGACACTCGTCATGGTAAGTAAATGTGCCTTAAATAAAGAGTGTATTTATCATTAATGTAGCTATCATAAGAATTTAAACAAACTATGTAGAGCTGGATTTACGCGTATTTTCCTACGTTGCATCCACAACAAAGTCAGTGGGAAGGTGGGGTGCCTTTAGCCATGCAGTGAGCCCCAAATTTTTCGTCGGGAGAGGGCAGAAACTACACGGCTGAGCTATATGCCATGACAGAGGACGAGGTATGTATTTTATACTAAAAACAATTGGTTATGTCAATGTCTATTTTGTAATTTACATTAATTTAAAACTTATATTCCTATTTAGGTTGAGTGGCTGTCTTATGGAGAGATGGAATTTGATGAAGAGGACCTCACACCCTCATTATTTCATGGTGTATTGGCGTTCACTCATGATGTCGCTGAACCGTAAATGCCTGATTGAGTGTCGAGGCAGTTTGGGAGAGTCTAGAGGATTCCCATACCGGAGATTGCACCGACTAGAGTCGTCTGACCGAGGAGCATACAGAGCTATAAGGTGGAATACACCACCTCACAATGGGTGTGGGATGCGCAGTAGTTCCAAAAAATGTCCCTTGAAGATATGGGTCCTCCTACTGACATTGGGCATGAGGTTACACCAAACTACATGGAATGGTATTTGGAGCGCACCCACAGAAAATAATTCCTCCTACAACTGAAGACCTGGGAATGTTAAGGAAATTCTATATTGTTTGCCAATTGCTATCGTGTAATATACTTTGCTGACATATATGTTTTTCGATATTCTTTCAGTGCATGCAAAATCTAAGGGGTTACCTTCAACCATATTATGAAGAAGCAGAGTACTCGCCCCAAAATATGTGGCAGCCATTCATACAAGTATCGAAGATATGTGGCTATATGACTATCCATGATTGTTATCATGTATTTGGTTGTTAAATTTGGAGCTTGTAAGATTTGTTATGGACTTATCATGTTGTTTTTTCCACGCTGACCAGTTCAGAAGCAACAATTACCTATCAAAGTTACAATTCCCAACTAAGTACAATTGAACAAAACAGTCAGATTTTCCCTACACGTGCCAACATTTGCCTAAATAGAATAATTGTGTCCAAAATTTCACAAGGAGACATATCACAAACAACAAACGACCATTCCATTGAGATAGAAAACGTTGAACGATACATAGGACCAACATAAACAAAATAAGGTTACACACGATACATATAAAGTTTACCTCAGTTTGAGGAACACCAAAGACTTCATGCGCAATGGTTGACGTAGTCCATGTTGGAATTGGACGCATGTTGCTCCCATCATTGTTGGTAGTAAAGTAACGGTGGTAAACTGTACCATCACGATACCTAAAAGACACCCTATCAAAATTCATCACACTCCAAAATGAACAAGGGACTTGATGTTTTGGGATGGTTTTGCTCTTCCATAACTAGTGTATTTATAGTCAAAATTGGAGGGAGAGATGGGTTACATCTACATTATAGTTCACATGCAACTTTTCATATCTTTTTCATGATGAGAGAGGACAAAGGCCGGGTCTTAAGATGCAAGCCCTGATGAAATAGTGCATTATAAGGTCACATCTGTAACAGCTACATACTATAGGGATATATTGCATTTCGGAATCCAAGGGTAAGTTCATGAGAGTCTTCGCAATGGGGCCTAGTTATAAGCCCATTTGCCAGATTGGACATTGTTGGCCCATGGTGGGTTTAATGGGATTCGTTGTGCTTCATTGTGGATTTTTGATAATTCATTAACTAAAATAACCTGTAACCAACAAAATGTTTTATAATAATAACAAACGTAATCGATAAGTATAGAAGCAAACATTACATGGTCAAGCATCTCCATAGTCACCCAAATCCATATCAGTACTACGTTGTTTCCTACCCCATCCAACTTTTGTATGTGTATTTTCCGAATCAAACTAATAAGCTACAAACTGTTGAAGTAAAGGTACAACCAGTTCATCGGCTGAAGGTTCGTGGTGATAGTTCCACAGTACATTGAGCGGAGGGAGCGACGAGTTGGGATGAATAACAACATGTGTAATAGAAATAGACATCTGAAAATCGTTACGAATGCAGAATAACATAGTATGAAATAATGGATTGATTGTGAATGTACAAAATTTACTGAACCCAGTGCTGCTCAATTGGTATGTGACCTAGACATATAATTGGGATATGTTGACCGAGCACATGGTTTGGTGCTGCACATATCGGCAAGTGTGTGCTGCTGTTATTATCGCTGATAATTACCAATACAACATTGAATGTATTAGCAACAATCATCCCCATGTCAGGAATATTAAACCACTTACGCGATGGAGCAGTCGGACAAGTCCACTCCCTACTCAGCTTTTCAATCATTTGTTGTTGAGTGATCGCTGAGAAAATCATCTTGCTTTGAACCTCCCAATCGGTTTCCACCGTCCTTACCATCGCATCTCTGATCTGTCCCCAATCATCTTGGTCTATGCCAAGGCCAAGAGCTATATATCGATATCCAAAGTTTCCATCAGAGACAATCTTAAACCACCCTTGAACCCATTGTCCCATACACCTCGACTAGATTTTGTGATATCGCTTGTTGAGAAGTAGTCTCGGCCCTTTTGAGCAAGGAGGTTGGCCAGTTTGATTAGGATTTTCATTCTTCCTACTACTGATCTTATGCTTCTTCGGAGGTGTCTGGTCCTTGTCCGCCTCTGAACTCTCCTATGCACAGGGGAGTCTTTTGTTGAGTGCACCAACTAGTCTACCCTTATGCTTGAAGTTGGGTGGCTCATCAAGCTTCGTTTCTTCCGGACGCATTATCTTGTTCAATATTATGACAGCCTTCAAGTGATCATCCACTGATAATCTGTCAAACTCCTCTCCAGCAAAATCGTCCATTAAAGACTTGTTAAACTTCCATTTTATCTTCTCCCCATCAATAACATCGGGAACATCAGATGTCTCTAAAGGTAGGGCCTTCCTGGTGTGCACGTATTTTCCAATAATGTGATAGCAGCGGATCCCGTCCCTAGTCATGTTTGTGCATATGCAATACGGCTCGGGGTTTGATAATTGCCCGTTCTTGTACTCTTCCATGAGACGGTTAAAAGCCGGTGCTGATACCTTGTAGTGCAACAAGTTGAATATAGAAAGCACCATCTATGTGCTTGAACTGTGACGCTAAACTCATATTCAAGCTGCCCTTTATATACCGAGCTTGATTTTGCAGCAACATGTGATACTCAGCAAAGATGGTCGATAAGTTGCCGTTTGGTTCGGACAAGTATTTATTTAACACAAAATGAGCACCTTCAACGTTGTTTCACTTACGACAGTTGGTTCAACATCATACATGTAACTGCGTTATGTAAATGAATACATGAATTGAAAAATAAATGGTTACAGGTTTGTAGTATTTTGTCCAAGTGTGAATGCGTCATTAGTTTGCTCGTGTGCAAGAAATGCTCCAGCGATGTTAAAATTTTTCCACATTGACGTGATACAGACAATCTTGAAGAAGGGACTGTCATAACTGTAGAAACAAATAAAGTTAGTATCACCATAGCTTGATTTTATAGAATAAAATACATAAATTTGAATTATTATACTTACACACTAGTCGAGTACGTGGAGTCCAGCAAAATCACGTACGGAAATGCCCTTAGAAGTTGTATCCGATCCGAGCTTGCAAAGAAAACGTCTGTGACCTTGTTTGTTTCCGGATTGGATATGTACTCCACATAATAGGTCTTCTCCTTGCACTTATTAAAGAAATCTTGCACAACGATTCTTCCTTCCGTTCCTTCTCTCTTAAACTTTTGATTGATGTTGTAGATTTGCTTGATGCTCGTCATATTGCTCAACAACATTGCCATTACATACCTTGGTTTTACATGAACTTCGACCACCTCTCTCATCAACTTCAGCTCTTCCTTAGTGGGATGGCCAACGTATGCATTCCCGTGTAGGTTGTCGCTGATCACGTGATTGTGGGTTCTCTTACGCACAAGAATATTCCATCGGTTTAGCTGCTCTTCGAAAACTTGTATAAGGAAAGGGCAATCACAATGTCTGACTCTACATCTGACCTTCTCGCTTGGGACTTGTAGGTGTGCTTTTACCTCTTCTCTGGCATGTTAACCATGTGATACGCCTTCTTCCCCTACAACTTTATCTACCTTGTAGTTCACAAGCGCGAAATTAAGTTTCTTGGCTTCCCCCTTTTCCCATGCAATAATGTCGTCTCTATTTTCAAAAACATCATTTGTGACGAAGAACTGACTGTAGTCCACTGATGTTATTGGAGTAGGTTTAGCACAATTTTCAAACTTCGGGAGTGTGTACAGGGGTGGCCATCCCCACAATTGCGAACCTTGACTATCATTTGCTTGCATGGATGTACCTGCATCTGGAGTACTATGGCATGGATTGTTTTCCCTGAAAAGTATTCTTACGGTACTATCTTCATCATCCTTGAATCCAAGATTGAATTTGAGAATTGGCCAATCGGATGGGCAATCAACTTGAGGTTTCTTTGGAACGTCATTGTAATCCCAAGAAGGCAGATGTGGTTGGAGGCCGTCCCAACACACATATGAGAGTTGTATCTGATCTAGGCTTTGGTACGAGTCAGGAATGTATGATTGTCCATAAATTTGATTTCCATTATAGTACGAGCAGTTTGATTGATATGTGTCTAGTGCAATCTATATAGTATAAGAAATAGCCGCTATAATCATCCAAATACGTAAACATACTACAATAAATTCCAAATACTCTTATAATGATAATATTCTTATATCTTCATTCTTGTACATTATAATGCAACAATATTGCAACATAATGCAACAATATTGCAAAAAAATGCAACACAATGCAACATAAAGCGTAATGCAACATAACAAATACATGTTAGTACGACATTAAACCTATGTAGTCAGAATTTGACATGATGATTGTTGGAACAGTACATTGTTATATATAACTTCAAACTAACCTGATTGTTGCAATCTTCAGATAAATTTGGTTCATTCAGGTATAATGCATTTGGATCAATGCCATGTTCCATATCTTCTTCATGATGAGAGTGATTAGATTCATCATCCTCTTCATGTTTTACTCTCAATAGACATTTTTTTGAACTTTGATGGAAAAAACTTCTTCAATTTTTAGTAGAATGGGGAGATATGGTAAGAGTAGCTATTGTGAAGTTCAAAATTCACATGAAGCCTTCCTACATTGCATTTGCATAATAAACCCTTAAAGTCTAGAAGAAGTTGACTACATACCAGATATAGGTACGAGAATGATTTTATGTCCTACATTATGTCACAACATCTCAAATAGGTGATTACAACACATTACATTCAATAAAAAACTCTTTCATTCACTTCTACAACATTTTCATGTCGAACGCCCTTACAACCCATAAGCCTAACATCACGATTTTATGTCATTTTCTTGTCAAGATATCATAAAAAGGCATAACTAACTATTTTAAACTAATATCCATACTTACAAACCCCTAAAATACATCTTTCATTCATTTAAACAACGTTTTCATCTTGCTGATCGCTCTTACAATCCCATAAAGCTTAACACCATGATTTTATGTTCTTGTCAAAATAACATCAAAAGGCTTAAAATACCACTTAGAACCAATAAAAATACTTACGAACATCTAAAACACCTCCCATCATTACTTAGCCCCAACTGCCACGAATAGGTGGAATGTCGATCGTCACGTCTTCCCTTGGGACCGCTCGTCACGACGAAGGTTGCCAGTCACTTGTCATGAGCCGTCTTCCAATCACTCGTCACGAGCCGCCCCTGAATGGATCGTTCCGAATAACAGTGCGATGGATAGCAAAAAGAAAGTGTGATAGTTAACCGTGTTGTAAGGCATAAGAGGATGTACCATTTTGAGAGGCACACTTTTGAAGGTAAACTACAGAAAAGTCGAACTTGGGACGGACTTGTAGTGTTATTACACTAACGTGTTTTTAGAGAAGCAAACTTCATTCGTTACGAATTTATTTATTTGGTTGCTTCTTTTTGCTTGAATTACCATGGATTATCAGCCCATATTTGAGCATCTTATTGAAGGTTTTCCCATACAACGGACTAAAATGCTATTGGATTAATGAAACAAAGATAACATGCAATTATTAACGGATAAATATGTTCAACAAAAAACTTTAACGAATCAAATTATTGAAAGCTCTCTAAATTCCTCTTATGATGATTCTATGGAATAGGTATTTATAAGTCTATTGCTTGAACCTTGTGAGTTGTGAGCTACGTTGTGACGCGTCGGTCGACATGCATCCTTCTTTATTGTTCTCTAATTTGATCGATCGTAGTACTCCTTCCGTTCCATTATAGGGTTTAAAATAATCGGATAATGGGTGGATGTACCATTTCCATAACCCATCCGCATAATATTTTTCTCCATCCAATCCACCCACCATCCATATATAGTTTTACCCATCATCCACCCATCCATCATCCACGGGTGAAACGGGTGCACCCACCTAAAATTTCCATCATAAATTCATAACTTCGTAAGCATAATTTAAGGTCGTTACAAAACTTCACAATCCGAATAATTCATATTCTACCTGTTTAATACACTACATAATGTCAAAATATCACCAACAATAGGTAAAAAATAAGACTTGGACCTGCACCCGAATACTCGTTGAACACTGGTGTGTGGTGTGTGGTTGCGAGAAGCGGGTACAGACCTGGACCACCTGGTGCGTGGCTGCGACTCCGAGCGAGAAGCGACTACCGAATGAACGACTGCGAGTGCGTGGATGTGAGCGAGAAGAGGAGTCAAGGAGGGACCGAATCCTGGTTCGTGGTTGCGGCTCCAGAGAGAAGACCGAACTGAGGGAAAAGAAGGAGAAGAAGGGGTGCGCCACCTGCGTGAGAAGATGGAGAAGAAGAAGGGATGTGCCACCTGGTTCGTGTGTGCGGCTGTGCAAGTGAGAAGATCTAGAAGAAGGGTTGCGCCACCTGCGTGAATCCAGATCTGAGGGGAAAAAAGGGTTGCGTGAGTGCGTGAATTCAGATCTGAGGGAAAAGAAGGGCTGCTTTGTTGCTCCAGTGCTGCGCAAAAGAGGAGAAAAGAAAATTAATTTAGGATTCGGTATTTACTATATATTTTAGTTAAAATTCTAATATAAGTTAATATTTATATATAAATTATATTTTATATATAACAAAATCAGGTGATGGATAACAGGTGGCGGGTGGCGGGTGGCGGGTGGCGGGTGGCGGGTGATGTTTTCATCATCCATATCCGATCCATCACCCATTTCACCCATCACCTATTTCACCCATCACCCATTTATTTCGGGTTTTCACCCATGAAAGGCGGGTCGAGTGATGGGTGAAACAGTCGTCCGCGGATAATTTTAAACTTTATCCCATTATCTCGGTCCTGTTATTATATCCGGCGTCCTTCTTTGTTTGTTCTAATTCAAGAGTTTTCTATTTATATCCATAAAATTCTTACATTAATTCCCTTCACAAATTTAAAAATTACTCTTATTATCCATACTTTATCTACACTTTTAATTTTCCGCCAATTGTCAAACAACGGTCTACATCATCTTCTTTACCGACAACTCTTTACTTTCCACCATTTTATCAAGCCTCCATATTTATTCAAAATTAAAACTTCAAAAGTACAAGAATTACCTTAACAAATTTAAACTAAACCATCATTACTAACACAGTAAACCTCTATTTAACAGCCTTAACCCGGGTTTACCTAATCCTTAATTAAACCATTACCATCTAACCCAACTAACCTAATCTACCCTCCTACCCGAGCCCAAATACTCCCAGCCCAACCCAAAATCTAGCCTGATCGCATATAACCCCCTAACCCCAAACGCTCTAGTTTTCCCTAACCTTCTAATCCTAAAACGCTCTCTCCCTCACATCTGCTCCACTTTTTCTGTTCTTCTCTTTGATCGGTGATTCCCACCCCTTCTCCTCTCGCAGTACCCTCCTTCGTCGTCGTGTCTCATTTCTTCTCTCCTTTCATCACTTTCTTTGTCCCCTACAAAATGACCTTTGGATGGAGCTCCGAATTCGACGAGCCCTAGCAAAGGTCTCCTTGTGTCATTCTCCCGACTGTTCTCTGGAGGGGAAGCATTGATGTGACAGTGACCATTACTTCACTGGCAAGACTAAAGAGGTGGAGAAGTCAATGAGAAAGCAGCAGGTGGAGCAGCCGCCAATGCATCTTTTTACAAAAGCATCGATCCCCTCTCCTTTGAAACGCTGCACCGTCCCTTGTATAACCGGCACCGACACCAAACGAGGCAGGGCCTTCCCGACTATGGTTGTTGCGACGTGTGTGTCACACTAGTACATAAGTGGGTTTATGTAACACCCATAAAATGTTATATAAAGTCGTTAAAGTGTTACTTAAGGTAATAGGTAACACTTTATTGAGTGATACATCCGTCAGTGTTGTCTAAGATCTTACGTATCACTTTTGGTGACATATAGTATCACTTAAAAAGTGTTTCCATACATCCTTTTAAGTAACACTTTTTAATATTATAAGTATCATTTTAGAAGTGTTATTTATAATTCCTTATGTAACACTTTCTTATCTATAGTAACATTTTTAATCATCTTTTTTGGATATATAGTAATACTTTACTAGACTTTATGTATCACTTTTCATAAACTATTATCACACCATGGTATTCGGAATCTAAATTACATTAGTTTGTTAATATAGAAACTATTAGCATGTGCATCTCATGTCAAATAATATATAGCTAGAGAATGAATAGTTGATATTGATATAAGAATTCTTAAATTATAAAAATATCCCCAAAACCAACATAATAATAAAACTTTAATAAGAAATGATAGATGCTGATCAATAGAAAGTGATTTCCATTAACAAAAAACCTAAATCAACAAAGTTTGGTACGTCTAACAGATGTTAACTATAAGTAATGTAGGTAATCCATGCTATATAGGCATATCCGTCCTTCAACTAATATGTCCAAAATGATCTTAAAACAAACCATGTCGTATGCTATTTGCTAACTGCAAAATATCTACTCCAAGCTTTCACCTTCATTCATTTGATCTTACATAAATGTACATATAAAAATCAATATAGAGAAGTAAAAGTAAAGAGAAGTCGTTAAATCCACTTCTAAGTACTTCCTAAATAGTAAAAATAAAGAAGATTTTGTTGTTACCTTTGACAATCAAAGAGAGATTAAATGAGCTTAAGCCATCATGTTTTGAAATCCTTGCATCCATTTCTAATGCCAATCTCTATACAAACCACTGCATAAATACTGAATAGAAAATGAGTACACTATGTTATTAGGACAACATGAACATGTAACAAAGTCGTATAAATTTAAATTATAACACCTAACTTAACAAAATAATATACTTGTATCAAATAACAAACACAACAATGAAACCCTCAATAATATAACTATAATCACAAATTAACCATAATCACGAACCCATCCATTTAAAAATGAAGATTTTCAGTTCATTAAGTGGAGGATTAATTCACAAAAAATTTTCCTTAATCTCAAAATTTATGCACACTGAAGTTTTCTAATTCACCAATTTTTTCATAAGGACTAACACAAGAACAGTCTGCTGAATTTCAGCTTGCAAGAATATGAAACATGATTTCGGTTATTAGACATTGCAGAAACATATTTCATGTTATGGAAAATGGAATATCTCATACCGATCACTGAACATGCTCAATGAACCAGTGATTAAAACTCTTATATATTCTCGCATGTGCCAAAAAAATATCAACAAGCACTAGCTGTCTTGTCCGAAGAGTAATTATCCTTAAAGTTAGCATAATTATACATGCATTACAGAAACTAATGAGATTGTAGAAGTAGTAAGAACTGGTGCAGTTGACAACTTTGACTGTGGATTAGTAGAATAGGCTGCAACTGAAGATGATGGAACTTTCAGCACCTACAAGAAAAGTAAGAAGGGAGGACTGAGGAAATAAACTCAAGATAATAGCTATAAACATTTAGTCATTTTTTAATCTTGTTTTATCTCGATTTATACTAACAAACTGAATTAGCTTGCATGACATATACATACTACTGCATGTGCGTGTTATGCTCTGTTTGGTTTCCACTTGCAAGCAAATTTGGTGTTAGAAGAAGTTCACCTATGTATCCAATTACCAATGATGGTTAAGTTGGGTTTCAGTTACAGATGGGAAGCATGATATCACTACACTATGAATATGCAACCTAAGCCAATAACACAAAATTTAACCTAACAATCCCAAGCTTTGACTATATTTATAAGAAACCAAATACATGTAAACATAACACAATCGATATTATCTGAAACACAAAATTCCTGCAATTACAACCTAATGTTCAATTCCAAGATGCTTATAGTAAATAACACACAATGAATATTCAACCTAAGCCAAATCATGTCAATTGAACATATCTGCTTCTGATTTCACCTGTATACCATAAATAACAGAAAAATCATGTCAAAGTTTTACTTCATAAGATTATGAATTTAAAGTACTTTTTTATCCTTCGCTTTCTCCTAGTAAAAGCATCTATAGTCCGCACAATATGAATTGACATGGACGATTCTGACTTCATCTACGACAATCGTAATTTAGAATACTTCTTTACTTTGATAAAGTTGGAAAGTGACGAGACAAAAACTAATGCATCAACAAGTACCAACATACAATTATTTTATAGTAGTTCTTTTCCTCTTGACCAACAATGGCACTTATAACTCTTATTCACCTTCAATTTTGCATTGGATATCTCACACCAGTTGCAAGAACTCTGATGTTTCATCTGCATTTTCATGTTTTACTATTTAGTTAATATGATCTAATTTGGGAAATATTCAACATGTAGTTATGTTAATAATTACAACATTATATGCTTAGTTGAAAAAAGTTGATGCAATTTGCTCTTAAGGTAACAATACTCATGCTCCAACATTGTCAAGCCCTCAAACACATGCATTTCAAACCATTAACATTCAAACAATCAGAATTTCAAGTTCACAGTATGTTACTGAATATAAAGAACTAAAAGTATAAGATGATCATCTACCCCTGTGTGATTGTGTTGCTCTTAACCCGATCCGGATGTGTGAACTAAAAGTATAACATGAAACTTTAATTCCAGTGAAAGGAGGTGAGAGAAGGAGGCTAAACTTGCATTTTTCTGTTATCATATGCTGGTTGAATTCAGTTATTTCACCTGCCACACCCATCCTACTTTTCCAGATGATGCATGCAACATAATAAGGCAAGTTCATCTAATTAGGGCTGAGCACAGATCGTGTAAACCGAATTTTTTACCTGAACCAAACCGGTCCAAACCGAAACCAATTATTTCGGTTCGGGTATTGGTTTAGGAATCCTAGAAATTCGGGTTTTGAATCGGTTCAGTTTTTTCGGATCGGGTTGGGTAAAACCGAACCTAAAAATAAATGAAATACTACGAATTATATTAATCCCTTGAAATTTGGGCACACTATACTAGGTTTTGAATATACATACTTACGTAGTAATTTGGGCTTAAATACTATGCCTTATAATATGTGTAACACTAAGAGTGTTACACATATTATAATGCAAATGGAAGAAGGTAACCTATCTTTATATTCAATTACTTATTCATTCTTGACTGTATTTTTTATATTTTGACGCTAATTAATAAGTACCTTTATCTTTATATTTCAAGGATTTTGAGAAGAAAAAAATGTCATTAATTAGCTAGGCGAGTATGAGTGGCTGGTCTACAGAATTTCTCAACAAACTAGAGGTTTTATCTTATCTTCTTCATTTACTTTTGATTTTCAAATCAACTACTTCGTTTGTTAATGTATATTTGTGCAACTATTTTTATTTATTTTACTTAAATTTGATAAACATGGTGCAATGAACTCTTGGAGTCTTACAATTGACAAGGAAACCTCATTTCATTGGAGTTGCGAAGAGAGAGAAGATTGTTATTATTTAGCAAAATATTGAAATTGTTTTGAACATTTATGTGTTTTATTTGGAATATGTTATTTTGTATTTAGATATGAACTTTAAAATTTAAACTTGATACTGATATTTGGCCATTTAAGTAGTAATATGTTATTTTGATTTTTGAGACACCATTTATAAAATTTCATTACAATAATGACAAAGTTAAATCATTTATCAAATTTCATTACAATAATTATCCAATATGTGTAACACTCTTAGTGTTACACATATTGGACTGTTTCGGGTTTTACCCAAATCAAACCTATCCAGAGGAGGACCGAATCGAACCGAGCCAATATACTTTGGATCGGTTTTCGGTTCAACTTTTTTAAGGTTTCGATTTTTGGTTCGGTTTGGTTTTATTGGATCGGTTTGGATTTTTACCCATGCTCACCCCTACATCTAATAAGGACAACTGTCTCATTCACTGCAATAAGTTTATACTATCCTAAAATATCCCATCTTTTTTATGATGGGTCCGAATCTGGTGATAATAAATCACTAAATAATAAAAAAGAATGAATCTGAGGCGTTGATTTGTGCTTGATCTAACGGGACGCGCACATGTCCACGCTGACAATCCCGGATACAGTCCACGCTCTATGTGTTCAAAATATGTTCATCAGTTGTGATTTATATGTTCACTATTATTGAGATGAATGTTCATCAAACATTTTAGGGTTAATGTTCATCAGTGTTGAGCTATACGTTCATCAATTTAATACTAAATATTCAACAATGTACTGAAATACGTTCACCAAAAAAATCAAGAGGAAGAAAAGACCCGGCTACAGTCCACGCTCTATGTGTTCATCAAGTATTTCAAAATATGTTCATCAGTTGTGAGCTATATGTTCACTATTATTGAGATGAATGTTCATCAAACATTTTAGGGTTAATGTTCATCAGTGTTGAGCTATATGTTCATCAATTTAATACTAAATGTTCAACAATGTATTGAAAGACGTTCACCAACAAAATCAGGAGGAAGAAAAAGAGCGGAACGGAAAAGGAAAAAAAAATGCTCCACCCACGCGCGCAGTACTAACCGTTAGATTGTGAACAACTGGCAATAATCAACGGCTGAGATTCATTCTTTTTTATCACTTTATGGATGTTATTACCCATTACCCGATACTTTTCCTTTTATGATTAGTTATTGACAAGTTATAATTATTAACCCTATGACTACTTGATGTCTCTCATTACTATACTAGCTCATTAAATAAATGATATTTACATAATCTGAGGGAAAAAATCTAAAGAAAATGCAAGATAACATGATAGATATGTTCCCCTGTGCTTATAGCATATTGACCTCACTGTTGATGATGGGCCCCTTGTTCTATTTCATTGACATATATATATCTTATTTGTGGAATGTATCTTACTATAGTGAGTTTGGCAAATTTGAAGGAGAAAAAACCTTGTCAAGAAGGAGGGTAGATCATTTCACATCTAACGGGAGAAATGAATATGAGGTTGGCATTAAGAGAAAATATGCAGAAGGGCGGTAGTCTAATGAAGATGAAGGCAAGCCTAAGCGAAAAAGAGATGCTTCTAAAGTTTAAGAGAAAATGCCCTTGGAATAGAAGGCTTCTCTCTTGTTGTTGATGACGCATAAACAAAACTCTTTTCAATGTCTGAGCCATGTCGAAACTTTGAGCTAAGTTTAGAAAATATATTTCTGAATAGAGATTTAGAACTAGTAGCTTCTGTAATATTTGGACTCGAAATCGGTGAGAATATTACTCTTCTTGAATTTGGACTAACAATGTTTTCAGAGGTATGATTGAGGTTTGTTGTTGGTATGTTTGTAATATGATTTGATTGTCTTGTATCCTGGTTAGGTATAACTTCTTCGGTTATTTCACCTGCCACACCCATCTTCAATAAAGAAAGAAGAAAGGAAAATATATTTTATACAAGAAACACACTATCAGGAAACAAACATCACTCCAAGAACTTGACTGAATTCTATGTAATTTTCCTAGAGAAAGAATTATTTTTTAGTTATTTCATAATCCAAATAGAGGCTAGCCCAAACCAAGATTGCTTTCTTCAAGCTATGCCTGTTTAGACTGATTATACCCAAACCCTTATTTCCATCGTTAATAAAATTTAATTCCATGTGTGATTGTACTACTCTGGATGTTGAAATTGAAGCTCAGTAAATGCAAACACTGAAGAAACTTGTACACAGGTGAAGCATAGTACATTTTAAAGCTTAATCATGGAAAAGAATGCATAGTTAGGAGAGAAAAGTCACCTACAAATTCTACAGCATGCGCCATAAAAAAATCTCATTTCTCTGGGAAGCTTTAACTCTCACCTAGTAACAAAAATAATCTGCAATGTTATAAATTGGAACAGGATAATCGAAAAGGAAATCAGAATCAACAAATAGACCTAGAAATTCGACAATACTAATTTTAGAGAAATTACCAATCCATCGGGCAAATTCTCTCCCAATTGCTTGTTATTATCCAGTATAAGCTCCCTCAAATGAGAAGCAAACCGAGATTGCAAACGGAGGCCTTGATGGTGTAGCCACGTTGAAGAAGAGTCTTGAGAACCCAGGATGAGATGAAGCAAGAAGACTGGATGGATTCAGAAGAGTGAGGTCGCAGTAGAGGAAGGATAATGGGTTGAGAACGCAAAGGTTAGGGTTAACTTTGGATCCGATTTTTTCAACAATAAAATAAAAAACCGTCTAAATAGAAAAGGGATTTCTGGGGTGCACGTTTATTTTTCTATTGTGTAGGTACAATTTTATGCAAAATAAATGCAGAGCTATAAATTTAATATTTTTACTAAATTTAATGTTAAATCATCTTCTGCAAACCAAATGCAGAAAACTCTACCTGCGCCAACCAAAAAAGCTGTCTGCGCCATTGGTTCCCGATAGAATATGGAGGGAGAATGAAAATATGTTTACGAGAGAGATAGTTTAGACCAATAAATAATTGATATTTTAAAAATATTAGGGTTTAAATTTTTTAGAAGAATTGAGATAATTTTGTTTTAATAGATATAAGATATACGAATACTTTTTCTATAGAAAGTGACCTAATCATTAAAACAAATATATTTTAAATATACTTAACCCTCAAGGAAGCTTAACAGGATAACAGAAATTCTCTATCTTTCAAGTTGTTGGAGCTCTAAGCTCGCATCACTTCTTAAATAAGAGTTCTATGTCATTGACATTTGAAGTTGCGGTACTACTATAATTTTTTTGCAACAATTATATCATTGCAATACATATCTCAAAAATTTGTATACCCTTTTGCGCAATATATGTGTGGACGAAAATAAATTTTGGATCTCAAAATATTAAAGTCTAAAATGCTTTAATTGTATTAATGTTAAGTTTAGAAACTTTGGCAAAAATCTCATGAAATGTTTTAAGTATCATTTTAATTTATAAAAACAAGTAACACTACAATTTTTTGTTACTTAAAATATTATGTATTTAAAAGTGTTACTTTAAAATGTTACTTGTATTGAAAGTGTTACCTTAAGTGTTACATTTTAAAAATATGTTACCAAAATGTTACTTATACATCAACTTGTTTGTTTTTAAAAAAGTGTTACCATCACGTGTTACCTAAAGTCACTTATGTACAAGTGTTAGGCGAGGAGGAAGAAAATGAAGCTGGTGAGATTACTATCATGCGACCTCTGCTGCGTGAAGTGATTATTCTCAGCACTGAATCCGACTCTGAAGAAATTTAGCTAAGTTTTCTAGACTGTTATTTTTCTGTTTTGTGGCTTGAAGACCATAACCGGACTTTATTTTGTTGTTTTGTGGTTTTGTGGCTTTTATGGATTGCTATGTGGTATTGTGGCCTTGCAGGCTTGACTTCTGATTGTATTTGCATAATTACATGTGTTTGTATGTATCCCTTATCTCTAAGGCCGAATTTATGCGTGTATGTTATTATGTTGATGATTCTGATGTGCTTACATGCTTTCATGTGGGTAATTGTGACTCTGTTGTGAATCACAGTATTGCATGTGGTTATTGTCGACTCTGTTGTCGATTCTACTTTGGAACATGTTGTGATATGCTATTGCATGTTGTACTGAGACATGCTGGTTGGTAATCTTGGTTGTTGTTATCGACTCTGTTTTGGAACATGTTATGATCTGTTACTGCATGTTATACTGAGACATGTCGGTTGGTAATATTTTAGAACCTTGTGATCTCTATTGTTGAATGAAAGGAATATCTTGCAAATGATTATTTTCAGTGATTTTTGCATTTAATTGAGTCATAAGCTAGATAATGAATGCTATAGTAACAAGTATAATGAGTCATGATGCTAATGTATTTGCAATTTTTCAATGACACTAAACTTGTATCTATAATAGTAATGGATAAAAACTGAAATGCTTTAGGTTTTTTATACATTGATCTATAGTGAGCCATATGAACACACTTGTTATACCTAGTCGATGTCTATGTGCTTTCTGTGTTACATTGTTTTGGTTTGTGTCAAGGATGTTAAATGCAAAATGAGAACTTATACCCTATATCAATGAGGAGATTCTGAGGCTGACTTTATGCCCTTATTAGGTGAATGTTGTAGTATTATCATATGATAGTCACTCACTTGTGACTTAGGCTAGGCTATTTTTACATATGAAAGCCAGACACTTGTGACTCAAGCACTCCTATGTTTACATATGGAAATCAATCACTTATGTCAGGCATGTGTATGTGTTCATTATTTTATTTTTAGAAGGGTGTTTATAATGATGATAATAAGAATATTTGAGATAAATAAAAAATTAAATTAATCTCCTTAATTCCTTGAACTTTACTTGATTGAATAAATTTTCCATGACTTAACCCACAAACCTTAGATATCCACCCAGCATAATTACAAAATAAGGCAAAAAATATACTTATTTATCATGGTAAAGGTTTAACATGATAGACATGATCATGTTAATGTATTAATGATGAGCGTCGTTTTGCCACGTCAAAATAATAAAATACCTATTTGACTACTCCAAGTAGTAGAGTGGTAAGACAAGGTCGATCCCACAGGGAATCAGGAAAATCAATTCTTGTAATATTATATTCAATCACCTCAAAAGGTAACCAAAGGGGGAAATGATATAAACTAAACTAACAAATAATTGATTTGTAAACAAATATGGTAAAACACCTAGCCCAACTAGTATCCACCTAACAGATTAATTCATTGATCATTGACTTCTTCTATTCGGGTTCTATCCTAATGTTTATATCCTCTAGTTGTCCTAATCGTTGTTCTTAATTAGTTAATAGTCCAACTAGTCCTATTAACCCTTACCAAAATACCACTCTGAAACTATGGGGATTTAATGCCTTGGCAACAATGCATTTAAGAATAAATAGGAACATGCAGTACCATTGGCTCAAGGCCGATATTTAACACATCATTATCTCTCCACACAACAATAATCCCAACTAGGTCATGTTTGATTTTCTACCCTATGATAAGACTCTCCAACTCGGACAAGACAGACCTAGCAATATGAATTTGACTTAATCTACCTAGTTGATCAGGCCACACAGGTAAATAAATTCAATCAGTGATATGCACAAGAGAGATAAAACAACTAGGATATATATTAGAACCAAGGATAGAAGTGATTGGCATATTGTACACTATAAGGAGTGGGAATTAACATCAACTATGGGCGTAATAGGCCACAATCGGAGCATAATACCGTAGTCAGTACTGAGTAAGAGCAAAGATTACAATCACGAGGATTACGATCATAAGGTATAAGACGCGGGAGCCAAGTAGCAAACGCAAGTGGAGAAGGGGCGAAAAAGAAGTGCTGAGATGTTGGGCTGAGTTCAGATGGCTCGTTCTCCCTGATCCGATGTCCGATTGTGGTGATTCCAATTCTAGGAGTTAGATATTGGTGTTTACTTCAAGAAATATAAAGATGGGTGCAATTGGAGTTGTGAGTCAAAAGTTATGGGGATTTTACAAATGTCGCCATTCTACAGAAGCTGGGACACGACCGCGCCCAGATAGGAGCGTCCGCGCCTTGCTCACTGGGGCAGACGCGCCCGTGCCCTTAGGTGCACACCCGCGCCCTTGCCGCTGCTGCGTCGCGAGAAAGCTTTCCTCCGGGGGTTTTTGTGGGCTTTTTGCCTAGGGTTAACATGTATTTCGGGTTGGGCTTTGATAGGAGCTTATTATATGGTGCTAACTAGCGACTATTAGCTTAGGATTAGTGGTGTTTAGGTGCTTCCGGAATCCGGTATGATGTTCACTTATGGATTTGTGGGAAGCTCATAAGCGTTGATTTGTGGTTTTATTATGGAGATCCCGTTTGTACTCACCTTTAGTGCATTTGGGACGGAGCTAGAGAGAAGACTACCACACCTACACCCAAGGAGAAGCTGAGAAGCGGAGCCGAGCTGCCTCGGAAGCTTATAGAAGACCGAAGACCAGTCAGAGAGGAGGTGTCACGACGAGAAAGAGCTACGAAGAAAATGTCTCGACCGAGACCCAAATGTCTCGATCGAGATTTACCCTCGACATGAAAGTCTCGACCGAGACCCAAATGTCTCGATCAAGGTTTGGCTTCGACATAAAAGTCTCGACCGAGACTTGGAATTAGCGATCGAGAGCCATGCCGAATCTGAGGAACTGGGACAAAGTCTCGACCGAGACTCACATGTCTCGGTCGAGATCACGGTGACGGACCCGGCCCAATTGCAGATCCAGTCCGATATTCTATCAGTTTTCCCTATTTTATCTTTTATTTTAAGTTATTTTATTTCTTTTAGGATAGACACTATATAAACCTTTAGTTTTTAAGTTAAAGAGATCTTTTGCCACTTTCACAAATTCATTCTTAGGAATTCAGCAGCCAAGAAGAAAGCTTCCACCTTTATGCCATCTTCTACCTTCATCCTTGGTTAGCTCATCCATTATTATGTATTGCTTTCTCTTGGCTATGTCTGGCTAAGTTCCTATTAGTTCACTCTTAGGTTGAGGCCATTATTCTAGGAATTGTTTGTGAGAATTCCATTGTTTATGTTCTAATTATAATTTCAGCATTGTTTTATATTCTCTTGTGTTTATTGTCATTGATTGATATTGATTTTATCTAGGTTCGAAACTAGGTTGATTATTATTCATTCATATCTCTAGGCTTGATAATTCGATTTGAAAAGTCTTGTCTTTTAGGTAGCAATCATAATTAGCATAGACTATTTGCGAGTGCTTATTTTGTAGAGATTATAAACCTGTGTCGAGTATCGGCTATTTGCCAATGGTATTGCATAGGCCTACTTATCTTTGATCTTTATGCTGTTGCGCTTTTGAACCTTAGGATTTCTTTGGTTATTGCTTACAACAAGGGTTTCTAGGACTATTTGGACTAGTTGCTATTTACAAACAAAGAGTAGGACAACTACATTATTTATTTAAAGAACATAACTTTTATAGAATTTGATGATCAACTTCCCATAAGAGTAATGAGCTGATGCTAAAAGAGTGAGCTTTCCATTGTTATAAGTTTACAAAATCCAACATTCTACATTTTATTATTTGCTAGTTAGTTTTACAACCAACTAGCAATTGAAATAAGCTATCGTTCTGGCTCCCTTGGGATTCGACTCCGACTTACCACTTCACTAGTGGATTATTTAGTTGGATTATCTTTGATAGGACCAACGACCGTTTAATGCCTGTCAAATTTTGGCGCCGTTGCCGGGGAGCCAACTGTTATAGTTTGTTTCTCTTTGTGTTATCTTGGTGTGGACCTATCTTATGGTCCACACTCGAGCCACTAATTCAGATTTGCTTGATTTTATTCCAGAGATAGAGCGGACGCACTTGAGAAATCTGCGACAATCCCTGCAGAATCTAGTAATTGAATCAATGACGACAAGAACGTTGCGAGAGCTTACAGACCCTGATCTGACGCAATAACATCTAGGAGTGACGCTGCCTGCCCTGAATGCCGGTGTCAGGTTTGAACTAAAGACCGGATTCATCAATTTGCTACTGAAATTTCATGGCTTGGTTAGGGAGGTCCTGATCATGCATCTTAGTGAGTTCCACGACATCTGCAGCTGCAGCAAGCCGAGTAACGTCACCGATGAGCAAATCAAGATGAGAGCTTTCGGTCTCACGCTGAAAGACACCGCGTGTCAGTGGTATTACTTGCTGCCCACTGGAAGTATCGACACATGGGAGAAGCTTCACAAAGCCTTCCTTAATAAGTACTTCCCGTCCAAGAAGGCGGTCGCGTTGAAAAGAGCGATAGCAATGGTGGAACAGCAGGACACTGAGACGCTGTATGATTACGTTGAAAGGTTCACGAGACTGTGTGCGAGCTGCCCGTTTCACGGGTTTGAGGAGAAGAATTTGGTGACCCAACTCTATAATAGATTGCTAGACAATGAGAGGAGATTAGTAGATGCTGCGTGTAATGGGAGTGTGCTGAATTTGACTCCCACCGAAGCTAGAGCATGATTGAATAAGCTGCTGAAGGAACGAGGAGCTTCGGAAGGACGTACGCAAGAAAAGGAGCTAATGCTGTGAGCTCCGGAGAGCCTGAGTGGAAAAGCGAGATAGCGGAACTAAAGAGTATGATCAAGAACATCGCCATCGGAAATTCTAAGCCTGCGAGAGTATGTGGTATTTGTGCAGACGAGAATCATCCTACCGACATGTTCCCGCAGCTCCAGAACCAGACCATCGGTGAAGTACACGCCGTAGGAGGTTTCGGACCTCCCCGACCTCGCTATGAAAACAACAACAATAACTACAATCAGCGAGAGAACAACTACAATCCGAGAGGTAACGATCATCCTGGATTTAGATGGGAAGACTCGTCTGGGGCGTAGAATAGGCCGTATCAATACAACAACTAATATCGCGCGCCATACCCACAAAAAGCCGACGAACCATCGTTGAAGGAGATGCTCGAATCCTTGACCAAACACTTTACATCCCATGTCCAAACGACGGAATCTAGCATAAGGAGTTTAGAAAAACAGGCTGCTCAAATAGCGGAAGCGGTCAATAACCTTCAACACCAAAGCTCGGGGAAGTTGCCATCACAAGCCATATCAGCACCAAGAGAGACTGTGAGTGTAATCTCGACGCTAGGAGAGCAAAGGGCCATTGAAAAGAACGAGGAGGAAGAGGCTGTAGAGATGTCTCGACCGAGACAAGAAAGTCTCGAATAAAACCTTAGCCCCGAGGAGATGTCTCGACCGAGACAAGAAACTCTGGACCGAGACTTGAGCCCCGAGGAGAAATCTCGATCGCGACTCCATACTCTCGATCAAGAAGGCGGTGATCCAGAATACAAAAATTTTTCCGAAAAATGTCTCGACCGCGACTCTTTGCCTCGACCGCGACTTCCAGAAGATGATGTTCGGGATAACGATGAGATCTTCAAGAAGTTCGGGAAATGTAAGGGTAACAGTTATCTACTCCAACTCGTCAAGAATGTGCCCCGTTTTGCTACGCGATTAAAGGAGATGTGCACTACAAAGTCAAACGAGAAACTTCAAGGAAGACAGAAGGTACAGGTCAGCGGAAGGGTCTCTGCGGCCATCCAGCCAAGGATAGCTACCAAGCGCGCAGACCCAGGAATGGTGAGTGTCCCGCGTACCATAGGTAAAACTAGAATTGATAGAGCTATGTTGGACTTAGGAGCTTCGATTAATGTTTTGCCTTACTCGGTGTACGAATCATTAGGTTTAGGGCGCATGAGTAAAACAGGGGTTGTTTTGCAACTAGCCGACAGATCTACGATTTATCTGAAAGGGTTGGTTGAAGATGTGTTGGTTATGGTAGAGAATCTCGTATTTCCTGCAGACTTCCATGTATTAGATGATCACCATAATTTGCATGCTACACCTGTTCTCTTAGGTAGACCTTTTATGCGGATAGCCAAAACTAAGCTAGATCTAGATACTGGGGCGCTTATGCTCGAGTTTGATGGGGATGTTGTTAACTTTAATATATTTGGGACTGCGACACAACCCCTGGATGATAGCTCAGTATTCTGCATAAATGATGTTATTAAACTCTCTGAGCTAGGATCAAATCCTGTTTTGGGAAGTGGCCCCACCTCGCTAACCACACACAAAAAGAAACCTGCTAAAGTTTTTGTGCAGGTTGCTAAGAAAGCAAAAGCAAAAGCAAAGGACAAAGGCAAAAATAAGAGTGGGGAGAGCAAAAAGGAAAAGAAGCCCAAGCAAGTAGGGGTGGTAAAAGAGGAAAATGGTCTAAGGTTCAAACCTTTCCATCCATGGTTTCAGAAGTTATTATTAGATGATGCGATCCGGAAAGGATTGAAAAACAATGAATGAGGGATCGTATGTCGTGCCGCAATGTTAAATAAGGCACTGATCGAGAGGCAACCCGAGGGATTTTCACTAACGCTAATCCCTATGTTTTGTTTAGTTTTAATGTTTTTGTTTCAGGAAAAATCACGGGACCATCATGTAGAAAGCATCGGAAGAGAAAAACGCGGAATCCCGCCTCGACTACAAAAGTCACGATCGAGACTTTCTATGTCTCGATCGCGACCCGGCCCGAAAGAAATAAAAAAAAAAATTTTTTTTACCCTATTTTCAAAAATCTCGGCCGCCCCTTTACCCATCTCGGCCGAGATATACTACCCCCTCCTCCATCATTCTTCTTCTCCTTCTTCATCTTCTTCTTCCCCAAACACCCAAATCTCCATAACCCCTCAAATCTCAAGCTTTCTTCCTCAAATTCATTCCAAATCTTCTTCTACATAACCTCTCATCAATCTCTTCATCAATTTCCCTCAATTTCAACACAAATTTCTCAAAACCCCTCAAGAACCCTTAACCCCCAAATTCCTCAAATCCCCTCCAAATCTAGTTTTTTCTCCACCAAATCACCACCATTAGACCGGATTTGAGCCATATATTCCAGATCTAGGCGGTGTTCGAAGAGGAGGCCAAACGAAGCATCTAGAGGAGATCGAAGGGCCAAGTTCTCGGCAAAAATCAACGAGTCTCGACCGCGACACCATAGTCTCGACCGAGACCTTTGCGCTGTTCATGGAGTTCGTCAGTCTCGACCGCGACCTCACAGTCTCGACCGCGACTTTGCCACGGTGTGAAAGTCTCGACCGCGACTTTTCCACGGCCCGGAAATCTCGACCGTGACTTCTCTGACTCGACCGCGACATCCGGGAGATTCGCACTTCATGTATCCTCGAGCGGTCTAGACTTGTTCATTTGTGGCTGTGACCACCATATCTTTGCTGGGATTTTGCTATGGTTGTGTACAATGGCTCCTAAGCGACAGAGAAGATCCGCCGATGACTTAGAGCAGATTGTGACAACAAGGCGGTTGTCCAGACCCGTTTTCCGGACACGACTTTGCTGGACAACATGAAATTGCTTGAGGTGACAAGGACCATGTTCACCAAGGCTGGTTTAGGTGGTTTCCTAGGGTTAAGTGCGGCCACCTTCCCGAACTTTACTCGGGAGTTTCTACGTACGCTGTCTGTTACTCTAGATGACCACAACGACCAGGTGTTATACATTGAATGGCGGTCAAGCAACAGAACGTGGAAGTTGACTCATGAGCAGATCGCACATGCGCTTGGGGTGACCAAGAGGAAGCGATGGGACAGAGACGTTGATAATGAGACGGTGAATGAGTGGTGGACTAGAGGATTAGGAGAGGCGTTTGACGCCAAGCGCACCACAGATACGTCAGTTTCTTTTCCGCAGTGGCGCCTCATCCACAAGGTGGTGGCGATGTGCTTCGGGAACAGGGCTGAGAACAACAAAATTTCGGTCCACCAGCTGTTCCTCATGTATGCATTCTCGTACGAGTGCGAGTTCTATGTCCCAGATTGGCCGAGCCAGTTCGTGCGCGCCTGCCAGGAGTCATGGAAGGCGCAGTTTGGCGACATCATCGTAGGGGGGATGATTTCTCTCCTAGCTATTGAGGTTGGCTGCCCCTAGCGCGATCAGCCCATCTGGGGGAGCTTCCTGTACAACGAGCAGTGGTGTCAGCGGAACTTGTGGATGCGGAGGGATGGTCCGGATCTCATTTACTTATACGGGCGAGGATTCCATATCACATTCCTGAGAGAGGAGCCCGTCGTCTTCGGCTCATGGGCTGACTCGTACATCCCACCGGACGTCATTCCAGCAGGTCAGCACTTTCCTGTCCCTGGTCCGGTTCCTGCTCCGACTCTAGTCTCGTCCGTCCCTCCATTCGCCCCCGCGCCTGAGCAGCCACACGCGTATTCCGACACCGGCACGAGCGGTTCTGGATCCCAGCCCTACTCCGACAAGATGTACTGGCGGACCCATATGGCGTACCAGGAGGGCCAGATTACAGAGGCGATAGGGGCGATCCATACGAGCCAGCACGAGATCCGGACGACAATGCACGCGCTTGTCCAAAACCAGGAGAGGTTCCAGGATGACATAACAGCTCTCCGAGAGGATATGCTGCGTGATCAGGAGTACCAGCACCAGGAGTGGGTGTACCAGCGGCAGCAGTGGGAGCTGTTCCGAACCGCATACCCCGATCCACCGCCAGGCGATGATGAGGATGCTTACGATGATGATGACGATGATGACGACAATGATGAGTCGACTGATGATGACGGAGATGATGATGATGAGGAGGAGTGATTGCGGTACCTTCCCCCTCTCCCTTTTTATATGATGTCCTCTTTTGCTACATTGAGGACAATGCGCTGTTCAAGTGTGGGGAGAGGAGTTGCCGTACCGAGGAGGTTTATGCTGTTTTCCTGTTTTTCTTTCTATTTTTTATGTTTTTGGAGTCTCTGCTGAACTGTTTAAGTTGATTTTCGATCGAGTCTGTACCAGAACTTATATCGCGTCTTGAACAATTGCATTAGTTTTTCTTTTAAAAAAAAATTCGAAAAAGAAATGAAAAATAATCAGAAAAATATGAAAAATTAAAAGAATAAAAACCAGGCAAGCAAAAATGGATAAAAAGGAAAAGGTTGATGCCTGAAAAATTTAAAAAATTAGAAAAGAAAAGTTCCTACCACTTAGATTTTGGTGAAAACCTAAAAGGGACTTTGTTTTGTGATTGATTTTATTGATTGCATATCTATTGGCGCAGGAGACATAAGAAGGGAGTTGAAGGATGTCTCGGGTTCTAGGATTCACCAAGGAGGGATAAAGAGTTAGTTTTGGCCTTTTATCTCTTTACTTATGAGCTTATTGTTATCCACACTTTGCCTGCTTACCATTCCATTAGTTTATTAGTTTTGCTACATTTATCGGCAGTTGTGTTAGATCCTGGGATTAGATTTCTATTTCTTGGAGTTTGATGCATATTGTTGTGGTTGTACTATGCAGAATTTTTAAATTAGGATTGGTGGTTGTGACTTGTGGATTGATCATATTGTCTAGTGGTTTAGGACATTACTCAAAGAGGAGGAATAAGAAGTGTATAAGCGAGTGGGAGACTCGATTTTATCCTTATTATGTCATATTTATGTACCCTTACCCTTAGAGAAGATTAGGAATTCCACATGTGCTTAAACGCACACCACTTGGATCGATTTTTACTATTGTATTGGAGTGGTGACATATGAAGTGGAGAAATAAGGAGGGTTTTGGGTAGGACATCTCAGAGACATAAGGAGATAGATCGGAGTTAGGTTAGTGCTCGATACAATTGGAGTTTGAAGTATAGTCGCTAGCAGATTTTCTCTACACTTACTGTAGACCTTTGTGCTTTTTAGGAGGAGTGAGTTTTATTTTGCTTACTCGAGGACGAGCAAGGTTTAAGTGTGGGGAGGTTTGATAGGAGCTTATTATATGGTGTTAAATAGCGACTATTAGCTTAGGATTAGTGGTGTTTAGGTGCTTATTGAGTGGTATTCCCGGAATCCGATATGATGTTCACTTATGGATTTGCGGGATGCTCATAAGCGTTGATTTGTGGTTTTATTATGGAGATCCCGTTTGTACTCACCTTTAGTGCATTTGGGACGGAGCTAGAGAGAAGACTACCACACCTACACCCATGGAGAAGCTGAGAGGCAAAGCCGAGCTGCCTCGGAAGCTTATAGAAGACCGAAGACCAGTCCGAGAGGAGGTGTCACGACGAGAAAGAGCTAAGAAGAAAATGTCTCGACCGAGACCCAAATGTCTCGATCGAGATTTACCCTCGACATGAAAGTCTCGACCGAGACCCAAATGTCTCGATCGAGGTTTGGCTTTGACATAAAAGTCTCGACGGAGACTTGGAAGTAGTGATCGAGAGCCACGCCGAATCTGAGGAACTGGGACAAAGTCTCGACCGAGACTCACATGTCTCGGTCGAGATCATGGTGACGGACCCGGCCCAATTGCAGATCCAGTCCGATATTCTATCAGTTTTTCCTATTTTATCTTTTATTTTCAGTTATTTTATTTCTTTTAGGATAGACACTATATAAACCTTTAGTTTTTAGGTTAAAGAAATCTTTTGCCACTTTCACAAATTCATTCTTAGGAATTCAGCAGCCAAGAAGAAAGCTCCCACCTTTGTGCCATCTTCTACCTTCATCCTTGGTTAGTTCATCCATTATTATGTATTGCTTTCTCTTGGCTATGTCTGGCTAAGTTCCTATTAGTTCACTCTTAGGTTGAGGCTATTATTCTAGGAATTGTTTGTGACAATTCTATTGTTTATGTTCTAATTATAATTTCAGCATTGTTTTATATTCTCTTGTGTTTATTGTCATTGATTGATATTGATTTTATCTAGGTTCGAAACTAGGTTGATTATTATTCATTCATATCGCTAGGCTTGATAATTCGATTTGAAAAGTCTTGTCTTTTAGGTAGCAATCAGAATTAGCATAGACTATTTGCGAGTGCTTATTTTGTAGAGATTATAAACCTGTGTCGAGTATCGGCGATTTTCCAATGGTATTGCATATGCCTACTTATCTTTGATCTTTATGTTGTTGCGCTTTTGAACCTTAGGATTTATTTGGTTATTGCTTACAACAAGGGTTTCTGGGACTATTTGGACTAGTTGCTATTTACGAACAAAGAGCAGGACAACTAGATTATTTATTTAAAGAACATAACTTTTATAGAATTCGATGATCAACTTTCCATAAGAATAATGCGCTGATACTAAAAGAGTGAGCTTTCCATTGTTATAAGTTTACAAAATCCAACATTCTACGTTTTATTATTTGCTAGTTAGTTTTACAACCAAAAACCCCCTAGTTACTACTAGGTAACACAATTGAAATAAGCTATCGTTCTGGCTTCCTTGGGATTCGACTCCGACTTACCACTTCACTAGTAAGTTATTTAGTTGGATTATCTTTGATAGGACCAACAACCGTTTAGCACCTGTCAGGCTTCCACTAAACACGTTGTAGGGTTTTCATTTAGGGTTAGCTTGCTCAATTCTTATAAATAGGGAGGGCTTTTCCTTCTCCCTAATCATTACATTCTCTACACAATAATTAGGATTTTTATTAGAATAATGAGGGAGTAATGTCCCAAGCTTTGTTCTCCGGCCTAAGGCCTGCGAATGTATGGGTTTTGTAGTTTTCTTCCTTTGGTTCTAATAATATGCTATTGTGTTGTTTTAATCTGTTGATTGTTTAGTAATTGATTTCAATATGTTTATCTGGCTTAGCTACCTAGGTTTACATGTCTCCTTCATATAGCCAGGGCCTGGTTTATACTAGTTAGAGAACCTTGTCTACTTAGTGGCACAAATCTCTACTTGGACTAGTTGGACTTGTAGGATAGGGAGATTAATGAGGTGTTGGCGCCAAGGGCAGTGCACCTTCCTATTTATTCATGAACTTAATGCTGCCTAGGAATTAATCTTTATAGTTTCATGTCTAGATTGGTAGGTAAGACGCTATTAGGATTAGTTGACCTATTTAGCAACCTTAGTACATGGATTAGGACAAACATAACATATAATATAGAGATAGAACCCAATTTATAATAGGAATTTGATGATCAAACCCATAACGACGTAGGCTGATGCCTAGGAGAACAAAGTATTTGCTTTTAATTGTTTTCCAAATCAATCAATCATATTCCCCCTTTTTCCCTTTTTATTACCTTAAAAGCTAATTATATTATAAGCACAAGAATCGATTCATTGACTAACTTTGGGATTCGACCCCTACTTACCGCTTTACACCTGTAGAGTATTTCGAAGGAAAATTACTTTGACAATGCTCGGCGAAGTCCTGTCAAGAAGTCTAATATTTAATTAACTTGTTGGCTTCCACCAATCAAACAAAGTAAGGAGACTACTGGTGGCTCATTTTAAATGCAAACTAGAAACTACATAAAATGAAAGTGAAGATAAGATCCTTAGGGTTGAGGAAATCTCCCCCTATTTATTAACCCTAACATAAGAATACTAAACTAAAGAGGCCCAACCCGAGCTCCATCAAAAAATAATCCAAAGCCCAAAAGTGTATTTCGGTGAAATGAGATTCCGCAGCCAATTCGGCCCGACAGAGGTGCGGTCGTGCATGTTTTGCCACGGTCGCGCCTAGTGTTCTGTAGCCCAACACGGTCGCGTTCTTGTGTGCACGGATGATGCTTCTTCCTTTTGGCAATCTTCTCCTTAAATGTATGTAATCCTTTGTGAATAACGCATTTTCTTCACGAGGTCCGTATCACGGTAATGTGCGCCATAATCATGCCAATTCACCCATAGATGATACTAACGACCACTTTTTTGCATCATGCTAAATGTCGCCTATCAAACATCCCACACTTGAACCTTGCTCGTCCTCAAGTAAGCTGCTGCTAACTACTTGGCGACCTCAGAGAGTATGGAATACTTGATAGTAGTGGTCGTCGAATCAAGAATCTAGTTCTAAGTACCTACAATCATCAAAGCACGGGCGTAGACTCCGACTCTACTAGAAATTCTCAAAAATAATGCAAGACTTAACTAGACTCTAAACTAACCCAACAATGGTATCATTTATTCCTCAAATTTGAACTATGTTCGCTCTATACAAGTACATCAACCTGAATCCTCAAAATATACAAAAGATGTCTCTATGCAAGTAATATATTAATGTGAATAACGTAAGATCAGATAAATGACTAATTCTCTTCATAACATGTTTCATAGCCTATGATAATAATGCATGAGCTCTAATACCATCAAAAGCAAACAAAAGACCACAAATCAACTCAAGTGATACCATATGCACTTTCTATTGCTCCTTCTTATCCTATTCACTTATTTTTCATTTTATTAACACTTATTAGGTAGCGGGCCCATCCGTCTTGCGGTACGGGCGAAGTAATGAAACTCTATGCTTATTTGGACATGGAGGATCAAACCCGAGGTGATCTTTCACACCACGGAGATCGCGTACTCTCCTGGCTTATTTTACTAGGAGTTCACCACCTTTTTATTTTGTTTTATAGCGAAAAAGGACGGAAGCAAAATATTATGACTAAATAACAAAACTAGAGATGAGATGGTAAACTTGCAATCTTAGCATCGGTCCTAATGCACCCTATTCATAATCCATATGCTCAAGTCAAAGTCCTCAATTTGATCAAACATATCTTTGTCATACATATTTTCAATAATAGCATCTAAAACATAGTAAGAAGATTCAAAATCCATGCATCATTATAGAAGTTCGCACAACATCAAAATAGGGGGAAAACATGAATACCGACTCTAAAAATTCAAAAATACTCTAAAAATCCAAAAATAATTGAAAAATGCAAAGATAGGTGAAGTAATCCCCCTCCCCACACTTCAACTACACAATGTCCTCATTGTGAAATAAGGAAAACGGTAAAAGAGGGATATAAGTGAGAAGAATACCTCTTAGACGGCTTGCCTCCGGGAGAGGGCCTTTGGTTAAAGTTGTAGGCCCGATTTCTTGCTCTCTTATTAACCTGCACCAGCCTCCTAAGGGCCACCTCATCTTTTCTGATCCAATACTACTGAATCCTTGTTCTCTTTGTGATCCCCTTGTCGTAGCATCTCTTCGTCTCTATGCAGTGCGCTGGAGTTAAAAGCAGTCGTGACTCTCGGTACATTCCACCTCATCTTTTCTGATCCAATACTACTGAATCCTTGTTCTCTTTGTGATCCCCTTGTCGTAGCATCTCTTCGTCTCTATGCAGTGCCCTGGAGTTAAAAGCAGTCGTGACTCTCGGTACCTGCAAAATAGGGGGAAGAGAAGGAGAGTTGTCTCCCTCTAACATCAGCATCGGGGACCCATCGTCCAAATCCATCTCAGTCCTATCAATATCCCATGTGGGATCTATCACCTTAATAGAAAATACACTAGCCACATCCTCACTAGACTCATCACTAGACTCCTCAGCTATGTCAAATCTCACCACCTCACCATCACACTCTAATGATAAGGTCCCATTCCCTAAATCTACATTTGTGCTCGCGGTCCTCATGAAAGGTCTTCCTAGAAGTGTAGGTGTATTAGTCCTATCCTGCTCCATATCTAATACATAAAAATCCGTAGGATAGACCAACCAATTGACCAAAACTACCACGTTTCCTTTACTCCCCTAGGACGAATAATAGACCCATCAACCAATTGTAGAAACATATCAATTTCATTCAAGGGTCCTAATCCTAATTGTGTGCAAAGGGAGTATGGAATGATATTAATAGCAGCACCTAAGTCTAACATAACTTTTTCAAAAGTAGTGTTGCCGATATGGCAAGGGATGGCTGATAAGGACATTGTCGTTAGGCTGTCCTAGTCAAATTAATCCCTTCAAACTCCTCTACTAAAGCAGAGTGGCAAGTAGGGGTCGAATCCCACAGGGAACCGAAGCAATCAATTCTTATGATATTAGATGTACTAACTGATGAAAAGTAACCAATTGAGGGATTGTGAAAACTATTTTGATTGTTTTGATTAAATGGGACAAACACTTCATATGGTTGGTCTAACCTACTAGCCTGATTCAATGGTCCTAGGTTCCTTCTATTCGGGTTCTATCTACATTCCGGTTTCCTTTATATCTTCTAAATTGCCCTAATCCACGTACTAATATTACTAGTTAGGTCAACTAGTCCTAACAACGTCTTACCGACCAACCTAGCCTCGAACTATCAAGACTAACTCCTAGGTAGCATTAAGTTCATGAATAAATAGGAAGGTATATTTCTCTTGGTGCCTATACCTCATTAATCTCCCTATCCTACAAGTCCAACTAGTCCAAGTAGAGATTTGTACCACAAAGAAGGCAAGGTTCTCCAACTAGGATAAACCAGGCCCTAGCAATATTAAATCGAACTAAACAACCTAGGTGATCAATCTAGAAAGTACATTCAATTCAATAGATATTACGCGCAAGAGATTAAAGCAATATAAACATAATTATATTAAGAACCAAGGAACAAGAACCTCACATTGAATCAGCCTAGTGGTGCGAACCAACCATACAAAGTCTAAGGAGATTACTCATGGCTCATTGCTAATAGTGTAAAATGAAATGTGTATTGGAAAATGAGATGATTAGGGAGAAGCAAAGCTCTCCCTATTTATAAGAAATGACTAAGCTAAACCTAAATAAGAATCCCTAAAATGAGTGTGTGGAAGCCCAGCCCGAAATACATATGAAACCTAGGTAGAAAGCTCAATTAACGTCCCAGAACTAGGGCTTCTCGCAGCGCTGTAGCGGCTGCAGACGCGGGCGCGCATCTGTCGACGCGATTGCGCCGTCCATAGAAGGTGGTGCGCGGGCGTGTCGTGTGTGGCACGGTCGCGCCACTGTGCGGCTTGCATTTCTTGGCCGCGGGAGCTAGGACGCGGTCCCGCCAAGTGCAAAGTGCCCTTCTCGCATCTCTTCTTCACTTGCTTTTGTTCCTCGCCTTCCGCGTCTTCTCCCTTGTGCACATAATCTTTGTATTTGTACTCTTTTCTCCATGGGGTCGAGATTACGGCATTATGCTCCATTTGTGGCCTATTTTGCCAATAGTTGATGCTATTTTGCACTCTTTATAATGTACGAGATGCCGTCAATCATACCCCCACCCTTGAACTATTGCCTCGAGTAAACTCTAGCTAACTCTTGGCGGGCTCAACGAGTACGGTGGTACAATCGGAGTGGTCCTTGATTAATTTCTAGCTCATGGTATCTAGAATCATAGAATAACGGGCGTAGATTCCGACTCTAAACAAACACTTCAAAGTAATGCAATTTAACTAGCTAGACTCTAACTATGGTACTAAGTATCCCCCAATATTTGAACTTTGCTAACCCCTACCCAAATGCAATCACCTAATTCTCCAAACTATACTGAATATGTCGCTATCCAAGTGACATACAAATGCAAATAAAGGAAGATTAAATAAGTGACTAGGGCTCGTCCTAACATGCTTCCTACTTATGACAATTCTGCACAAGTTCCAAATTGTTGAAAACAAACATCAACCATAATTTACTCAAGTTATACCACATGCAATTTTTCCTTGCTCCCTTAATCCTATTACACTTTTTACACCTTTACATTTTAGGCGCAAGGTCCGTCTCTTTTATGGTCTAGACCAAATTATTAATTTCCTAGGTAGAACCTGTCCATTTTATGGTCCAGGCTGCTATGAGACTCTTTGCTTAATAGATCACGGAGGATCGATCCCTCAGTTATTTTTCACACCTCGGGCATTGCGTGCTCTTCCGATTTTCTTTTACTAGGAGCTCACTACCTTTCTACTTTTTTTCCTTTTCTTTGTAAAAAGGAGAGGGACAATTTATTATGATAAGATGATAAACAAGAGACAAGGTGGTGATTTATGCAATCTAAATAAGGTTCTAGTGCGTCTTAGTCACAATCCATATGCTCAAGCCTATGTCCTCTACTTAATCCAACATATCCTCACTACATATACTTGAAATATTAACATCTAAGGCATACTATGAAAATTTGAAGATCATGCATCTTTGTAGAAGTTCACATCGTCACAAACAAGGGGAAAAACTAAGGATACCAACTCTAAAAATCAAATCAAATTTTAACAGGGGGGAAAACTGACTCAAATTTTAAATGCAAGGATATGAGAGGCTAATCCCTCCCCACACTTAAACTGCATAATGTCCTCATTGTGAAATTATGACACATATAACTTAAGTGGGAAAAAGATAAATTACCTCTTTGTCGGGCTGCCTCCTGGTTAACGCCTTTGTTTAACGTCGTTGGCTCGACGTACCTCTCTCTCAGTCTGCTTCGACCAATCTCTTGGCCAGCTCATCCTTCAGTATCCAGTACTGCTTAATTCTTTCTCTCTCATTTGTGAGCTCCTTATCGTATCCTTCTTTTTTACCACATAGTGTCCCGGTGGTAACCCAGACGTTACTTTGGGTACCTGATATATAGATGGAAGAAAAAGAGGGATTTCTCCTTCTAATATTAGCATGGGGGACCCATCGGCCAATGCTAGCTCTATCCTATCAACATCCCTCTCGGGGTCCACTATCTTAATAGAAAAAACACTCGTTGCCTCATCTCCAGACTCCTCATCAATACCTACATCAAAGCTGACTACATCTCCATCAAACTCCAAAGATAATGTCCCTCTCCCTAAGTCCACTTTAGTGCCGGTTGTTATCATAAATGATCTTCCTAACAGTATAGGTACACCATCTCTATTATTTTCCATGTCCAACACATAAAAGTTTGTAGGGAAGAAAAGCCTATCTACCTTAACCAACTCGTTCTCTACCACTCCTCTAGGGAGAATAGTCGACCCATCAGCTAATTGGACTAGAATATTTGTTTCATTTAAGGTCCAAGTCCTAATTGCTTGCATAGAGAATATGGGAAGACATTTATAGTATCCCCTATATCTAACATAGCTCAATCACAATTGGTATTGCTAATTTGGCAAGGGACAGTGACCATACCTTGGATCGTTGAACTTACGAGGCATGCATTGCTAGTAGATTGCTGACACTCTCTCTCCGACCGCTACTTTGCTGGTTTCTTTCTTCTTCTGCTTCCTTTTTACCGTGCAAGCTCCTTGAGGAACTTCATGTACCTCGGTATACTTTGGACCAACTTGAGTAAGGGGATATTCACGGTAGATTTTTTGAAGATTTCGGAAAAGCTCTTTATCGTCCGTTGGCCTTCTAGTATCCTTTAATGCTTCTGGGAATGGGTCCGGAGGCTTCTCTGAACCGAGCGGAGGGAAGTTCGGGCGAACATAGTTGCTCTGGGCGGAGCTTGAAATCGCCTCTTGGATCTTCTAGTTCTTCTTCTTTCTCCATTGGACCTTATACTTCACCTTTTTCCTTCTCAGTCACATCATCTTCAGCAGGGGCTATAGAACGGGCGCGCTCAGCCAGACGCGGTCGCGTCTCTGTCTCAGTAGCCAGGGCGCGGTCGCGTCAAACTTTCAAAATCTGGCTCCTTCATCACACGGTCGCGCGCCAAGGTGGGGCGATCACGTGGTCCTCCAGAAAGGGGTGCGCGGGTGCGCGTGTCTATTCACGATTGCGGGGCGGCTTTTGTAAGGGGCACGTGGTCGTGCATTTCCATGCGCGGGCGCGCCTCTATCGGGTCTTGCACTTCCTCTTCCTCTTGTCTTGCCTTATTCTCGGAGTTCTTTCCACTTCTTAACGCCATTGCGCTAACATTTTCAGATTCTGACGCGTGTTTTCCATGTTCTGGTTTGGATTCACCACCATCTGGGCAGGTAGTGAATTGGAGTTGTTTTGTCTAACATCGAGACGGTTTATGCTATCTTCCCATTGAACTTCTAGATTTTTCAGCCTTGAGTCGGAGTTTTGGGCAGTTGATGCGAGAGTGGCGACAGTCTTCGCAAAGTCCTTGATCATCTCCAAAGTCGGAGCTCCTTAATTCTGCTGTTGTTGCTCACGAGGTCTCCACCTCTGCTGGTTCTGTTGGTCTCGGTAGCATGGTTGGAAATTCTACTGATTCTCCCATGGACAAGGAGGTCCCTATCCTCCCATGGTGTTCACTTCCGCGATTGTATCGTCTCTAAGCTTGGGACATGCCTCCGAATGGTGACTAGTACTCGCACAAATACCACAGAGTCGCGCGGGGCGCTGCTCTCTAGTAGGTACCAACTTCGCAAGCATTCTTTTGATCTCGCTAAGTCTCCAGCCAAGTTTGATCCTTCTACGCTCGAGTTCGCGGCGTTGACAGTCCTTGTAGTGTATGTCCTTCCGAAGCTCCGCCTGCTCTCGGCCATATCTTGCAACATGTACATTACGTCCTCTGGGACATATTAAGAACACTCCCTCCACACGCTGCGTCTACAATCCTTCTCTCATTAGATAGAAGCCCTTGAGTAAGAAACAACACTACGTCTTGTTGTTCATATCCATGGAAAGGACAACTAGCGCATAGCCCTTTGAATCTTTCGAAATAGTCGTACAACAACTCTCCCTCTTTTTGTTCAACATGCATGATCTCTCTCTTCAGCGCATTTGTTGTCTTCACCGGGAAAGCAGTTATCGAGAAACTCTCAATGCAACTTCTCCCAGCTGTCAATAGTGCCCGCAGGGAGGTGGTAGGACCATGCTCTAGCCGTATCCTTCAAGGTAAAGCCAAATGCCCTCATTTTGATTTGCTCCTCCGACACATTGCCTGGCTTCATCGTCATACAAATGTCGTTGAATTGATTTAGATGCATAATGGGGTCTTATCCGGGCATGCCATGGAAGGTGGGGAGTAAGTTGATCACTCCGGACTTGAGTTTGAAGATCACTCCAGGCGCAAGTGGCGGTAGAATTACCGCTTGAGGCTGCTGCATCAAGTTGGGAGTAGTGCACTCCCACAGCGTCCTGTTTCCGACCAAGTTGTTTTGTTGCGCATATGCTTCGATAAATTGATTTATGAGCAATCGATTGGCCTCTAGCTGTTCTGGCATCTGCACCGGCGCCTCATTATTGATTGGAATGTCTACCTGCTGCATCGTTTCAGCGGCTCTCTCTCTTAATCTTCTTCTAGCAATACGTTTGATTTCTGGAATGAGCTCAACAAGGAAAAGATTAGTAGCGCGAGTGCTGACCATGCACTAGTCAGACTCGCAGTTAATCAAGCTTATATCGTAAGAAAACAAAATTGGTTCCCCGACAACTGCGCCAATTGATAAGGACGTTGTCGTTAGGCTGTCCTAGTCAAATTAATCCCTTCTAACTCCTCTAATAAAGCAAAGTGGCAAGTAGGGGTCGAATATCACAAGGAACCGAAGCAATCAATTCTTATGATATTAGAAAGACTAACTGATGAAAAGTAACCAATTGGGGGACTGTGAAAACTGTTTGATTGTTTTGATTAAATTGGGACAAACACTTCATATGGTTGGTCTAACCTACTAGCCTAATTCAATAGTCATAGGTTCCTTCAATTCGGGTGCTATCTCTATTCCTACTTCCTTTATGTCTTCTAAATCTCCCTAATCCATGTACTAATATTACTAGTTAGGTCAACTAGTCCTAACATCGTCTTTACCTACCAACTTAGCTCGAAACTATTAAGACCACCTCCTAGGCAACATTTAAGTTCATGAATAAATAAGGAAAGTATATTGCCCTTGGTGCCTATACCTCATTAATCTCTCTATCCTACAAGTTCAACTAGTCCAAGTAGAGATTTGTACCACTAAGTAGGCAAGGTTCTCCAACTAGGATAAACCAGGCCCTAGCAATATTAAATCGAACTAACCAGTCTAGGTGATCAATCTAGAAAGTACATTCAATTCAATATATATTACGCACAAAAGATTAATTATATTATTGTGGACCGTGAAGATCTTAGTCTAACTAAAGATGAAACTTTTGTGCGGAAATACAAGACTAAGAACAAACAAACACTTTAATTCCAAACGTTGTTGATTTGATTTCTTGTGAGACTTACAACTACTGGGAGAACACACAGTTCTTAGTTTCTCTAACCTCTCCTAGCTATTGCCTAAGGTCTAAATCAAGATGAACTCTTTCTCCCTAATTCGACAACCACGCTTAAAGATAAATGAACTAAGCTATTTATACTATGGCATAATCACCGAGAACTAATTATCTAAAAGCATGTAAATAGTAGAAAATAAACTACTAAATCTAAACTAGCCGAATATAATGACAAACTAGCTTCAACTGTTAAGATCTCGAATCTGGTAAATCTCCGGCGAATCAAATCTTTCCTTCTTTAGCTCTTGGAAGATTTCTTTCCATATATACGCGCTCGGTCCCCTTGAGTGTCTTCGGCCCCTTGAGTGCGTCCTATTTGAGTAGCGTGTTACTTGTGCAGCTCGATCCTTCACTTTTATTGTTCGGTCCCCTCCAGCGTCACTCGGTTCCCTTTCTCCTAGTTAAGCGCCTTGAGCGCTATTCTTCTCGTTGGACTTGCTCTTGTGTTCCCACTTCAGCTCGTTGTTTTCCGAGATTAAACCTCTTAAGTAACTCAAAGGCCTACCGATTTCCTGCGATATCTCACTCAATATTCATATTAGTTCATAAGGCAGTTTGTTATCATTAAAAGTAAGGCATTATCAGTTACAAGAACAAAGGGGCTAGTTCATATAACTAACAATTTCCCCCTTTTTAATGATGACAAACTCAGAATCCTGCATAGGCATACTATAGAGCTGAGAATAGAAGTATCTTTCAATTCCCCTTAATCAATGAACAAGTAATACGCATCGCCCTTTAACAGTCATATGTTCTAGTTTCCCCTAAATTAAATAACTCTTATGCCTATAATATTCCCCATTTTGACATCATGTAAAAAGGAAAGCTTAATAGTAATCAAGGGAAACTAAGAGTAGAACGTGCGTGCCTTCTAGAGGAATGAGTAAGTGATACGAAAGAAAACACAACAAGTCTAGCCCTATCTCAGTACACACTAGAGCAAGCAGACAAGTGAACAAAGCAAGCATTTCATTGATAAATATATAAGAGCAAACAGAAAAATAGTCAAAAAGAGCAAAAATAACACGAATTTTAGAGGAGTTTTGGGATTTCTAGGATCCCTAAGGAGAACTGAGACAACATCTACTCCAGTGATATTCATCCTCGTAAGCATCTTTGCAGCCCTCTTTCAGAGGCCCTATCATGAGCGCCTTCAGTGATGAAGGTGACAATCAATCATCCTCCTGAGCCCTAACAGATGCCGATTAGTCTGAAGTAAAACTTCCAAGGTGTGAAGCTGAATTTCCTCTAAGCTCATATTCGGCGGCAGAAGCGGCTTGGGCTCCTTTGAAGGGCTCTTGATGCGGCAAGGTCTGGGTTTGGATTTGGGAGGGGATGAGGTGTCTGGCTTGGGTTTGGGCTCGGTCATGGGCTTGGGACGGGGAGTGGATCCAAGAATCATCTTCTCTACTGGCGTGTTTGAGTAGCCTGCGCAACCCAATCTCGGTAATAATGCTTTCACAGGGCGTCTTCTTGACTAGCTTGTATATCCCCCAGCTCGAGCATGATCTTCTTTACGATGTGGGGGTAGGGAAGCGCGTGGTTCTTGTGCATCTTCATTGTCAGCATATGAGAGAGAATGAGGTGCGGCGTGTCTATAATACTCCCTTTGATGACTTCACGCAGTAGGCACACATCTGTGATGGTTACTGTATCGCGCTTGTCTTGCCGAAGGATGACGTTGCACAACATGATGTAGTGGATGAGCTTTGTTTAGAAGCTTAGCATGTGCGTCTGATTTCCTATAGATGCGCCTTCCCACCTAGTAGATCCAAGGTCTCGGCCTTTCCTGAGGGCCAATTCTTCTTGGAAAGAGATGCATACTCCTCGCTCGTCGGTAGTTCGAGCACCTTCGCCAAGAGATTGATGTTTAGCGTCTTCGCTCGTCTCCCCATGGAATGTGAGCTATAAAATACAACTATCTTGGAGAGGGGGTCATTACTACCAAGGCGCTGTAGAATTTGCGCACTTCCTCATAGTCGACTACAAAGGGCTCGTCTTCTAGATCTGACCAACGAGCCGTCGAGGGAGGCGACTGCGGCGGCGACATCGAATTTGGCTGGGTTGAGGCTTGACCAGAACCCTTGCCCTATGATGAGGGGCTCAATGATGACGTGGGTAGAGAAGTTCCCGTGGGCAGGTGGTAGGCAGAGGGACTCGTCGCTTTCTAGTGCGGCGATGGTTTTCTGGCGCTTCTGGGTGGTGGAGGAAGGAGTGATGGCGAGGGCCCTTTTGTGGGATGACTGAGGCGGTGGAGAAGGAGGATTAGTGAGGGCGAGAGCGGTGGAGGTGATAGCGCGATTCTGGTGGGTGGACTCATCATGTATGGAGGCTGTTGATGTGTGTTCAGTGGAGTCAGTGGAAGAGGCCTTATCTTCGGTGAAGGAGATATTTTGAATTGGTGCTAGGTTAGGCTAGTCTTCTCCATAGGAGTTGGATATGTGGAATGAGCGGTAAGTGGTGGAGGTGGTGATGATGAGGGGTGAGGACCGGGCACCTTTTCTAGTATTGGAGAGAGAGCTTGGAGGTGTTGGGTCGGTGGAGGCTGGCGCAGAGGAGGTGGATGGGGGAACGGCGGTGGCAGTGCTGAGCTTTCCATGAAAGCTTGAAATTTCAGGAACGCAACCCATTTCTCTGGATCAACGTTCATGGGGTTGGCCATTTTAGAATTTGAGAAAGGTGTGAGAGAGAGTGATGACGAGTAAGGTGTGAGAGAGGAGTGCTTGAGAGAGAGGAGGATGAGGCTTAAGTAGAGAGTGAATAGTCTGTGAAGGCGGTGTAGGGGGGTGAATCTGGTCTGAGGGGCTATTATGGATGGCGTGAACCGTCGAATCACAACGGCAGGATTGTGAATCTAGAACGACGCTTCGTTTATCGCAGAAGCAAGTAACCGTTGATGAGCTGGCAAGTAATGAGTGCCTAGAAGATAGTCGACCATTGAGACCCGGTCCCTAATATTCCGTCGATCCCTACACTCAGTTCCTAATCTGATTTGCGCTTTACACTATTCTAGGTTACTCGGTCCCCAAGGACGTGGTGTTTCAAAAACTGCACTTGTTATCTCTTATACTTACTCGGTCCCCATACATTGGCGTGCAGTGTCTCAGTTCCCATTCTGAGTAGGATAATTCAACTCGCTTAAGCACATAATAATCTCACACACACAAGGGGACATAAAAGCTCTTTTAAAACATAAGTGCTAAGCATATATGGGTAGGCCTTTTTGACATCTCAATGAATATTCCCAATTATGGCTTATATGGTCATAGGGAACGTAACATTAAGATCTAGGTTAAGGACTGGCCTATAAGCACGAATCATATCTGGGGGCTTGATTATAAGGTTAAGAGGCGATCATAGTGCATATATATAAGGGCTTGGAAAAGAATAGCATGCATATGGATCAAGTTTTAGCAAGCAATAGTGCAATCCTAGAGTGGCCTAACTAAGCATTTTTCATTTAGCATCACACAGAGCATGCGAAGGACGAATACCCCTAAGAGTATAGGCTAGGTTCGGGCATGTATTAGTCCTAAGTTCCCAAGATTAAAGGAAGCGCTAAATTTACACAAGATCAAGGGAAGAGGCTTACGTGGAAGGAGATGCTTAATGAAAGGGGATCAAGCCCAAGTGAAGTCTGAGTTTGATGAAGGGTTCCTTGTTCAAGGCCTTGGTGAAAATGTCTGCTATTTTATCCTCAGTTCTGCAGTGGGTGAGCTCGATGTGCTTCTTCTCCACATTATCTCAAAGGAAATGATGACGCACGTCAATGTGCTTGGCTCGAGAGTGGTGCACAAGATTCTTTGAGATATTGATCGCGCTTGTGTTGTCACACCTTATTTCAATTGAGCCCATTGATATGTCGAAGTCCATGAGTTGTTGCTTGAGCCATAGGATTTGAGCACAACAAGAAGCTGATGCTATGTATTCTGCCTGGTGGTGGACACAGCTACCGAGTTCTGCTTGTGAGAGCCCCAAGAGACGAGACAAGGGCCTAATAATTGTGACATACCTGAGATGCTCTTCGATCAACGAGATAACCTGCATAGTCAGCATCTGTGTATCCAAAAAGGGTAAAATCACAGTTTTTAGGGTACCATAAACATAGATTATCAGTCCCTTTTAGGTAACGAAGGATACGCTTGATAAAACAACGTGCGACTCCCTTGGATCGGATTTGGAAACGTGCACACAAACTCACTGTAAAAACATATCGGGCCTAGAGGTAGTTAAGTACATTAAAGATCCTACCATACCTCTATAGAGTGTTTCATTTGCCTTGGGGCCGTTGAAGTCTGCATCAAGCTTAGTGCATGTGGACACTAGAGTGTGAATGGGCTTGTTGTTGTCCATCAAAACTTCTTTATGATCTCCCTTAGGTATTTTATTGATGAATTTGAATGCCTTCACCCTTTTACACCACTTGCATTCCAAGAAAGAAGTTGAGTTCCCCTATCATGCTCATGTTTAACTTTTTGTTTTGAATTTTTTCTACAAGCGACATGTTAGTGGAACGAAAATAATATCATCAACGTATACCTGAAACCACTAGGATGTCGCCCTTATGTTCCTGATGAAGAGCATTCTTGTCAATTTGTCCCCTTTTGTAGTTGTTGGTGAGAGGTACTTGAAGAGGCATTCATGTCATGCCCTTGTGCTTGCTTTCACCCATAGAGGGCCATGTCCAAGAAATACACGTGCTTTGGATGAGTCGAGTCCTCAAAACCTGAGGCTGCTTCACATAAACTTGTTCATTGAGCACACATTGAGAAAGGTCGTCTTCATGTCCATTTGAAATAGCTTGAAGCCCTTGTGAAAAGCGAAGGCAATAAGAAGTCGAATGGCCTCTAATCTGGCGACTAGAACATAAGTTTCGTCATAATCGATCCCTTCTGTTGATTGTATCCCTGTGCTACTAAACATGCTTTGTTTCTTACCACAACTCCTGAGTCATCGAGCTTGTTATGAAATACCCAGGCCGAGTGCCAATGATGGTGCGATTGGAGGGCTTAGGAACTAGGCGCCAGACTTTATTCTGCTCGAACTCATGAAGCTCTTCTTGCATGGCTGCCACCCAATCTGGATCAAGGATGGCTTCTTTGATATTCTTAGACTCAGTTAGGGAGACGAAGGCGTTGAAGGCACAAAGGTTGGTTTCCTCAGTTGCTTCATCAAGTGCTTTAGCCTTGTCTCCGGAGGTTCTAGTCGAGCTACATGAGAGAGAGTGTGAATCCCATAATGGACTGGGGTGAGCATGTTCGCTGAGGGATGAGCACCTTGTTGTTGAAAAGATCTAGTGGGAGGCTTTGTGTTCTGAACAATTTCTGAATTAGAAGGCCCTTCATTGTCACTGTCTGAGTAGGGCCTGAGGAACTGGAGGTGTATAGGGAAGGCGAGTGGATTTAAAGCTTTAGGATGAGGGATCGATCAAATCTGAGGAAAGCTTCTAAGTGGGCGACTTTGTGGATGGATCGGAGATGTTTGACGAAGAGGAGTGGAACGTGCCTTCATCAAACACTACATGTATGCTCCTCGAAGGTTCTTGTTTGTTGGTTGAACACCTTGTACGCTTTGCTTTCTGGGACATAACAAAGAAAGATGGCTTCATCACTTCTGTCCATCAAACTTACCTAAGTTGTCTTTCCCATTGTTCAGCACGTAGCACTTGCATTCAAATACCCTGATATAAGATATGCTTGGAGGGTATCCCTTGATCACCTTGTATGGAGTCTTGCCTAGTGAGGGGCGTAGAAGAGCTCTATTGGTGATTTAGCATGCAGTGTTTACAGCTTCACCCATAGAGAGGGAGTGACTCCACTTTGAAGTAGCATGGTGCGCGCCATCTCTACTAGCGTTCGGTTCTTTCTTTCAACCACTCCATTCTGTTGTGGTGTCCTAGGAGCTGAGAAGTTGTTAGAAATTCCCTCTTTCAATGCAGTAGCTCAGCATCTCTCCATTCTCAAATTCAGTTCCATGATATGATCTTATAGAGCGCACCTTCAGAGATAGAGATTCTCGAGAAAAGCGACTAGCTCGATGAGCGCAAGAAGGCTTGATCCTTGGAGCGTAGGGTAAGGTCCAAGTGAACCTAGAGAAGTCATCAACTATCACAAATGTGTAGCGTGCTCCACCAGGGCTTTGAACACGCGTTGGCCCACAGAGGTCAATATGAAGAAGCTTAAGGGGCTTCTTTGTTGTTATATTCTGCTTAGCTTTGAACGAACTTCTGACTTGCTTTCCCTTGACGCAGTTGGCACAATGAGTCAAGTTATCTATCTTGATGAGAGGTAAGCCACGGACTAGCTCCTTTGCACATAGCTTATGTAGAAGATGAAGTTGACGTGCCCTAGTCATTGATGCCATATTCTGTCTGATCTTTGATAGTAGCGAGACAAAGGTGACTCTTTGGGATGAAGCTGGGAGTCGAATATATAGGTACTGTTGACTCGCTTCCCCTTAGGATGATTTCCCCAATAGCATTTCTCACAAGGCACTTCGAGGTAGTGAAAGTCACCTAGTTTTGGTCCCTCATCACAGAGTTGAGCTACGCTAAGAGATTGTAGCGAAGGGCTCTCCACAAAGTTCACCATTTGGATCTCTATCTTGTCATTGAGATGTACTTTCCATGTCCAGTGATTTCTCTACCTCTCTTGTCGCCAAATGATACACTTCCACTGTCATATACTTGCAAACTCTGTAGTCTCTCCTTGTCTCCAGTCATGTGACATGAGCAGCCACTGTCTATGTACCATTTGTTCTCGTTGCTCATGTTTCCTTGTAAATAAGCAATCAAACTTTTGAAACCCATTAAAGGCTCAGCTTTTCTGGATGGATTAGTTTTCTGATTAGTATGAGATGGGGTACTATGATTGAGCCTTTGGCCTTTAGATGAAGAGGCAGACCCTAAGTAAAGAAGCCTCATTCAAGCTACTCACTTCACATGTAGCGTGAAAGGGTGACATGTATGCCTGTTTACTTAGCGCTTGCTTCTTCTTGCAAGAGTGTATAGTGTGACCATTGTTACCATAAAATATGCACCATTCGTTGTACTTCACATAACCGTATTTTTCCTTTCCAGGTCTAAATGACTTCCTATCCCTTAATCTTGGGATCTATTATGTTTGTGACATTCCCTTGGGCTTGGCTCACATACATCTTGTGAGCTTTTTCCTCATGAAACCAGTGAGTCATCCCCTAATGGTTGTTCAAGTGCTTTAACCTTTTTCTCTTAGAAATTAATTCTTACTTTTATAGATTTGAAGAGCTTTATCTAAGGTCTCACTTTTTCACTCAATTCTTTGGTGATCTTTTCATTAGCACTCGAGCACTTGAAGAATCTAAGTCATATCCTAATCCAGGTCTAGCTTTTACAAAGACAGTTTGGTTCAAGGTTTCTCATTAACAGATTTAGTTAATTCGTTGATCTTCGTAAGAATTAGCCCTAAGTCACTTTCCACCTTGAGTTCTAAGTCCTTTAACGATCCCTCTTGAGGTTGCTTACCCCTTGCAGCCCTCGCAGGATTCCGTCATCAGACTCAGTTCCCTAGATTTACTAAGGCCCTTTCTTTGTCAACTAACCTAGTGGACAAGTCTAGACATTCACGGTGTAGTTCAGTAACTTCCTCTTCATATTCAGTGATTTGGGATTCTAAAGCTTCAATATCTTTTAGTAGCCCCTTAATCATATTAATAAGGTCTTTCTTTTCAAGAATATTTAAGCGATTAGGAAAAGAATCAGGAGTTTTTACCTCAAAAGTAAGTGCCTCTGTGTTGGCCATGAGACATTTGCCTTGGAATCCTTCGTGAAGGTCGCTTCATCATCTTCTTCTCCCCATTCTGAGAAAATTCCTTCTTCTCGGTGGCTCTACCTTTGGGTTGGTGCATGTCTTGGCAATATGCCCCTTTTCCTAGCAGTTATAGCATGTATACTCCTTGAGATCACACTTAGCCGGTGATGATGCTTCTCTCTGGTCCAGCTCTCTTCTTGAACCACTTTTTAACCATCTTGTTCATGAGAGCAACTTCTGTATCATCGTCCTCATCTTCTTCCACCATCGTTGATGTCCATCTTCTCAAGCACCTTTATGAGCTTCAGCGTTGTTCCAGTGGCTTCTTTTACTTTAAGCCCTTTTTAGCGAATCAACGTTCTCTTGGTTCGGAGAACTTGCCAAATATGTCTACTACTGGAAGCTTCTTGCAGTCTGGAGACATGAGCGCGATTCGTAGAGTGAGCTCAAACTTATCGCTCATAGCGTAGATAATGGCCAATGTCTGCTCAGAGGCGGGAATGGTTACATCAGAGGCCGTTAACTTGTTGATCAGAATAGTGAAGCGCGATTGGCAAGCTGACACGCTTTCCCCAGGGAGTTGTTTGAAGGACTGAAACTCCCTTTGAAGCGTGAACTTTCTGGTATCCTTCTGATCTTTGCTTCATCTGTGTATGGAGATGATAGCTTCCCACATATCTTGGGCCATTTGTATGCCAATGACCTTGTCAATGTCTTTGCGAGAGAGTCCACACAGGATCAGTTGTCGAGCTTTTGAGTTCTTCTCCATCCTGGCATAGTGCTCTGGTGCCAATCCTTTCTCTCCTTTAGCTCTGGAAGGACTTCGTCTCCAAGCTCTATTATTTTCCAGCATTGGTAGTCTTGAGTTTGAATGAACGTCGTGTGAACTCCATCCACCAATCAAGTTCTCCTTCTCAAAGCTGGTGAGATTTGTTGAGGGACATGCTGAGGTTGAACTTTGAGTTCTTCATTGCCGTATTGGAATTGGATCCTGCTCTGATACCATTGTTGATCGTGAAGATCTTAGTCTCACTAAAGATGAAACTTTTGCGCGGAAATACAAGACTAAGAACAAACAAACACTTTAATTCCAAAACGTTGTCGATTTGATTTCTTGTGAGACTTACAACTACTAGGCGAACACACAGTTCTTAGTTTCTCTAAACTATCCTAGCTATTGCCTAAGCTCTAAATCAAGATGAACTCTTTCTCCCTAGTTCGACAGCCACGCTTAAAGATAAATGAACTAAGCTATTTATACTATGGCATAATCACCGGGAACTAATTATCTAAAAAGCATGTAAATAGTAATAAATAAACTACTAAATCTAAACTAGTCGAATATAATGGCAAACTAGCTTCAACTATTAAGATCTCGAATCTAGTAAATCTCTGGCAAATAAAAATCTTTCCTTATTTAGCTCTTGGAAGATTTTTTCCATATATACGCGCTCGGTCCCCTTGAGTGTCTTCGGTCCCCTTGAGCGCGTCCGATTTGAGTAGCGTGTTACTTGTGCAGCTTGATCCTTCACTTTTATTGTTCGGTCCCTCCAGCGTCACTCGGTTCCCTTTCTCCAAGTTAAGCGCCTTGAGCGCTATTCTTCTCGCTGGACTTGCTCTTGTGTTACCACTTCAGCTCGTTGTTTTCCAAGCTTAAACCTCCTAAGTAACTCAAAGGCCTATCGATTTCTGCTATATCTCACTCAATACGCATGTTAGTTCATAAGGCAGTTTGTTATCATTAAAACTAAGACATATCAGTTACAAGAACTAAGGGGCTAGTTCATATAACTAACAATTATGAACCAAGAAACCTCACATTGAATCAGCCTAGTGGCGTGAACCAACCATACCAAGTGTAAGGATATTACTCCTGACTCATTTCTAATAGCGTAAAATGAAATGTATATTGAAAAATGAGATGATTAGGGAGAGGCAAAGCTCTCCCTATTTTTAATAAATGACTAAGCTAAACCTAAATGAGAATTCCTAAAATGAGTGTGTGGTAGTCAACCCGAAATGTATATGAAACCTAGGAAGAAAGCCTAATTAAAGTCTCGGAACTAGGGCTACTCGCGGCGTTGTGGTGGCTGAAGACGCGGTCGCACATCTGTCGACAAGATCGCGCCGTTCTCATAAGGTGGTACGCGGGCGCGTTGTGTGTGGCATGGTCGCGCCACTGTGCGGCTTGAATTTCTTGGCCGTGCGAGCTAGGGTGTGGTCGCGCCCAGGGAAAAGTGCCTTTCTTGCATCTCTTCTTCACTTACGTTTGTTCCTCGCCTTCCACGTCTTCTCCCTTGTGCATGTAATCTTCGTATTTGTACTCTTTGCTCCATGTGGTCGAGATTACGGCATTATGCTCCATTTGTGGCCTATTTTTTCCGTAGTTGATGCTAATTCTCACTCTTTATGATGTACAAGATGCGCCAATCAATGGAAACCATACCTGGATCACTACACTTGTTGGGCATACGTCTCTGGAAAATGGCTGAGACTTTCTCTCCTACATCAACCTTATTCTTCCCTTTCGATTTATGCTTCCTCTTGGTTATGCACAACTCCTTCAAGAAGTTTGCATATCATGGCATGCCCTTAATTAGCTTCAGTAGAGGGATATTCGTTGCGCACTTGCTGAAAGTCTCATATAACTTCTTGTAATCCTCCGGTCTCCTGGTATGTCTCAACGCCTCTGGGAAAGGGGTCGGGGGTTTCACCGAGTCAAGTGGAGGGAAGTTGGGTCGTACATAGTTGCTTTGCTTGAGCCTAAATTCGCCTCGCGGGTCATCAATCTCATCCTCCTCATCAACTGGAATAGCATCTTCTACGTTTAACACAGGGGAAGGCTCGTCCTCAACCGTAAAGTGGGCGCAGTTGCGCGGTCGCGCGGATCTACAGACCCTGTCGCGCGGCCACGCAAGTCCGGGTGCGGTCGCGCCGGATTTTCGGAAAACAGTATTGTCAACGCGTGGTCACACGCGGGTGGGGCGCGGTCGCGCCTCTCTACAGAGCGGAGGCACGATCGCATGCCTCTTAGCGCGGTCGTGCCTCTGACGAGCTTTTAACCACCAACATAAGTGAATATTTTCTCATAAAAATTAAACTACGATTGTGTTTAAATAATAATTTCTTGCGCTAAAAAAATTTCTATCTTAGTTGTGATTCTGTATATTAATATGATAGGTGGATTGAATTGGGTAAAAAATTATATTGTTTCCTTTCTATTAAGTCAGGATTCTAGTCATATAACAGTGTATCATGTATGCGTAACTGGATGGAATGTGGCTATAATTCGAAAATGACAATTTTTTAAATTTGTCCTGTATAAAAAATACTCAAAATAATAAAAATTAATATTTATACAAATAAATGAGAAACTGCTACATAGAAAAAAAATTCATTTCGATTATTATAGAGGATTTGCATTTAACCACCCGCTAAATAGTCCAATTTTCACTTAACCACCCGCTATTTAATTATTTATTTTTACCTATCCAAAAGTTTATATTCGTTTAACAAATATCCACCCCCCAACCCGTTCCGTTAGATTTTCCGTCCAAATATGTTCTTTTACCATTTTGCCCTCAATCTTTTTATAATTTTAAAGGTAAATTTATCTTTAATTATTATTGATGTTGTATAAACAAAGATTAACCATTTTGCCCCATAATTCCCTCAACATACTCAAACACAACAATGCCAACATTCAACAATGGAGTCGATCGAAGTAGTAGTGACATCTCCAATGAACGCCTATTTAGAAGGCGAACTAAGAAAGCGATGCAATCTCTTCTGATTCTGGACTCACCTAGACCAAAAGAAATTCCTCTCCGAAAATGCAAACTCCTCTCCGTAAACACGAACTCCATCCGCGCTACGTCGGAAGCTCCTCCGTTGGCGCCGATGCTGAACTCATCAACGCACTCCCTAAACTCGAAATTTTCTCCAACTTCAGCCTGGGTGATACAGTATATGTATGTTTAAGAAGGGACTGAGAAGGTAGATAGGATAGATTGAATCTGATATTTTTGATAACAACAAACTCACAGATTCAAAATAGAATGATGGGGGTAGAAACACATTCAAACACTTGAAACCAATTTTAGTAGAACATGGAGATAACATTACATGGGAAGAGAACTGTTATCTTTCTGAATGATGTTACGTTAATCAACCATGGTACTTATAACCCACAATTAAGCCTAATAATTCTCATATAATATATCATGTAAAAAATCCTCCCTGTTCGAACAACCTTGATTTCAAGGTTGATTTGTTGTAAAATTCAGTACCACTCAAGGAAAACAATTCAGGAAGGACCATAATTCAGCACACTATCAACAGAAAATCAACAGCTAAATTTGGTCCAGAGATTCCAGCAACTCAACAACTAGATCGCCTCAATTACCAGTCCACAGTGAATGTGGAGAAAAAAACACAATCTAACAGTCAATATTAAACCAACCAGCAAGGACATCTAAACAGGAAGGGCTAATATATCCATGAACAACCCTGATGAACACTTTTTCAAGCATCATGCAGTGCATCACTCAACATATAACAAATGTGACGAAAAGTTTAGCACCACCATGATCCTATAAATAGACGTTGCATACGAAACAGAGCCGATAAACCTACTTTTATTTGATTGACATGAATCAAACAAGGATATTCGAAACAATCAAGGGCAAATGAACTATATCACACCCCAATTGTAACACAAGAAAAGTTGCCTCTTGGGTAAAAAATCAGCATATATGATATTGAGTGTCCTATATCACTGATTTTGCTAGTCATTACTTGAGTTTCAGTAACTGGAGTTTTGTCAATCACCTAGCGGGCACTACACATTGTCAAAGTCTGAATTGAACATTCATCAACAATTTCCAGCCGAATTTCATTGAAATAATTAGCATAACCTTCATCCATCAATTGGATAGAATCCGCATCTAAAATCTCAATATTCTTAAAATTTGGAATCTCTACAAGGGAATTGGAGTTTACCGCTGATGGGAATGAGCTGACTCATAAAGACGCCCCATCAATAAGCATTGTCTAATTGATTGAGGTCGAAACATCCTTATATTTGTTGAGTATCCGTTCTTAACCCGACAAGGTAGGCGCTGACGAGGTTAGCTTCTGGGAGGTTGACTCTAGATCGAATCAGTTCGAATTTATCATGATCCTTAGCGATTCCTTCCGTTTCTTGCAAAGAATACAATTCGGTGATTGGGTCATCCAAATTCTCCTCAAACCTTTCTTTCAGAAGAGAAGTGTAGGCAGTCCGAATCTTGTTTATATATCGTCAATGATAATAAAAGACAATTTTACCCTTAAAATTTTTTTAAAAAAAAATGAGTGCAAAATGGTAAAAGAACACATTTATCTGACGAAATGGGCTCGAGGTGGTTATTTGTTAACGGATATACACTTTTGGGTGATTATAAATAAATAAATAGCGGGTAGTTAGGTACAAACTGCCCTATTTAACGGATGGTTAGTAAAAAACCTCTTTATTATACTTGATCCTGGCAATCGGGTCGGACAAGTCAAGTTCGAGTTAGAGAGTTTCGGGTTCGGTTCATTTCCGGTGGGATCATTTCAGGTCAAACTTTATCGGGTTATAACGGGTCGGGTTATAACGGGTTTAATAGCGGGTCAGGTCAGTTAAAGGGTTAGCTGACGTGGATTCCTCCTTGCTTTTTGTACTTTTTTCTTTAAGAAAATAATATTTTTTAAAACAAATAAAAGTATTTATTTAATAAAATAAAATTTTAATTTATTTATTTTTGTTTTATATTTTTTATGATTATATTCTTTTTACGGCGGGTCGAATATGGCCCAACGGATCGTATCATACTTTGACCCAGAAATTTCTCGGACCATCGGATCGAGTCAAAACAGATTCCATAAAAAACAGATCGAATTTTGTATAACTCAAAAACCGGTTTCCCGGATCGGGTCAGCTTTTATCGGATTAGATACATTCGTAATTTATTTTGATTATAGGTTACCTCGACACGCCACACACTTGTCACGTGGGATTTTGTCTAAGATGGGAGTTCCTTGTGTAATTTAGCTCCGTCAGGTGCTGACACGCGTTCCGCTACAATAAGTTGCATGTGAACGGTATTTAATCACATAAAATGATCCGTAACGTAGCGAATATCATTGTGCTTCCGTATTAAGTACTTCTTACATTCTAATTTGATCTTTTCAAAAAATTGCTCATTTATTGAAATAAAATTTATTTTATAAAATTTAAACTTTAAAATATTATTAAAGCACTCGTTCAGATGAATAAAACAAGACTATATATAACTATATATTTTCATATATATTAAAAAAAATTATTTTCCTAAAAAAATAATATCCTAAAATAAAATGAAAAAATTGTTTCGAGACGAGGAGAGTACAGTACTAAAAAAATAATATCCTAAAATAATGTCTCCCTTTCACCAACCCACGAGTTAGTCGCTGGTGGCGTTTACGCGACCATTGTAATCGCCCAAATATATGTTTAAAAAAAATAATATATGATGGAGCCCACCCACAACAAATACCCCGACCAGCTGCTGATAATGGTGATCTAATTACTGCCTCCGTCTCCCCTCGAGTCCTCACTCCTCACTTCTCCTCCCAATAGCAACCGGCATGACCCAATTTTTTTTTTTATTTTGTATGTTTCATTTCGTAAATACAAGTATATATATATTATCACAAAGATTTAATGTGTAAGAAAATTATATCCAAGGTTTCAAGTACAAAATCGATCTCATGAAAATCTTTATAAAATGTAAAAAGCCTTTTATATATGAAAAATGCGACCTACCAAATAATATGTTGTTCATACTAATTTCTATCCGTAATCGTCCATTTCTTCTTGATATGACGATAATATAATTCCTATTTTTTGTTCTTAAATTAAATTTTAATTTTAATTTCTCTTACAAATTACAAAACAATTTCATTATAGAGTTGAAAAGATTCAACAATAAAAGGACGTGAAGGTCGAGCTTAACGCTCAAATATATTTTTTAAACGCTTCAGATCATAAATATATATATTCATAC
>NW_027366867.1:0-64928 GCF_046119375.1 Phyllobates terribilis
TGCTTTTTCCTGCTCCTCTTAGCATGATAAAGAAGATTCAAAGAGAGTGAGATGCCAGCTCCTTTGATTCAGTCAGTAGCTTCAAACATTTCTGGTATATGAATAACATGATGTTTTTCAATGGCAAAAATCAATGAATATTGTAAATGCACAAACAGTAATTTCTCCGCATTGCAAGGTGCAAGTCTGAAATTTTTTGCTTTTTCCTGCTCCTCTTAGCATGATAAAGAAGATTCAAAGAGAGTGAGATGCCAGCTACTTTCATTCAGTCAGTAGCTTCAATCATTTCTGGACGTTTTTCAATGGTAAAAATCAATGAATATTGTAAATGCACAAACAGTAATTTCTCCACATTGCAAGGTGCAATTCTGAAATTTTTTGCTTTTTCCTGCTCCTCTTAGCATGATAAAGAATATTCAAAGAGAGTGAGATGCCAGCTCCTTTCATTCAGTCAGTAGCTTCAAACATTTCTGGTATATGAATAACATGATGTTTTTCAATGGCAAAAATCAATGAATATTGTAAATGCACAAACAGTAATTTCTCCGCATTGCAAGGTGCAAGTCTGAAATTTTTTGCTTTTTCCTGCTCCTCTTAGCATGATAAAGAAGATTCAAAGAGAGTGAGATGCCAGCTACTTTCATTCAGTCAGTAGCTTCAATCATTTCTGGACGTTTTTCAATGGTAAAAATCAATGAATATTGTAAGTGCACAAACAGTAATTTCTCCACATTGCAAGGTGCAATTCTGAAATTTTTTGCTTTTTCCTGCTCCTCTTAGCATGATAAAGAAGATTCAAAGAGAGTGAGATGCCAGCTCCTTTCATTCAGTCAGTAGCTTCAAACATTTCTGGTATATGAATAACATGATGTTTTTCAATGGCAAAAATCAATGAATATTGTAAATGCACAAACAGTAATTTCTCCACATTGCAAGGTGCAATTCTGAAATTTTTTGCTTTTTCCTGCTCCTCTTAGCATGATAAAGAAGATTCAAAGAGAGTGAGATGCCAGCTCCTTTCATTCAGTCAGTACCTTCAATCATTTCTGGACGTTTTTCAATGGCAAAAATCAATGAATATTGTAAATGCACAAACAGTAATTTCTCCGCATTGCAAGGTGCAATTCTGAAATTTTTTGCTTTTTCCCGCTCCTCTTAGCATGATAAAGAAGATTCAAAGAGAGTGAGGTGCCAGCTCCTTTCATTCAGTCAGTAGCTTCAAACATTTCTGGTATATGAATAACATGTTTTTCAATGGCAAAAATCAATGAATATTGTAAATGCACAAACAGTAATTTCTCCGCATTGCAAGGTGCAATTCTGAAATTTTTTGCTTTTTCCTGCTCCTCTTAGCATGATAAAGAAGATTCAAAGAGAGTGAGATGCCAGCTCCTTTCATTCAATCAGTAGCTTCAATCATTTCTGGACGTTTTTCAATGGCAAAAATCAATGAATATTGTATATGCACAAACAGTAATTTCTCCGCATTGCAAGGTGCAATTCTGAAATTTTTTGCTTTTTCCTGCTCCTCTTAGCATGATAAAGAAGATTCAAAGAGAGTGAGGTGCCAGCTCCTTTCATTCAGTCAGTAGCTTCAAACATTTCTGGTATATGAATAACATGTTTTTCAATGGCAAAAATCAATGAATATTGTAAATGCACAAACAGTAATTTCTCCGCATTGCAAGGTGCAATTCTGAAATTTTTTGCTTTTTCCTGCTCCTCTTAGCATGATAAAGAAGATTCAAAGAGAGTGAGATGCCAGCTCCTTTCATTCAGTCAGTAGCTTCAATCATTTCTGGACGTTTTTCAATGGCAAAAATCAATGAATATTGTAAATGCACAAACAGTAATTTCTCCGCATTGCAAGGTGCAATTCTGAAATTTTTTGCTTTTTCCTGCTCCTCTTAGCATGATAAAGAAGATTCAAAGAGAGTGAGATGCCAGCTCCTTTCATTCAGTCAGTAGCTTCAATCATTTCTGGACGTTTTTCAATGGCAAAAATCAATGAATATTGTAAATGCACAAACAATAATTTCTCCGCATTGCAAGGTGCAATTCTGAAATTTTTTGCTTTTTCCTGCTCCTCTTAGCATGATAAAGAAGATTCAAAGAGAGTGAGATGCCAGCTCCTTTGATTCAGTCAGTAGCTTCAAACATTTCTGGTATATGAATAACATGATGTTTTTCAATGGCAAAAATCAATGAATATTGTAAATGCACAAACAGTAATTTCTCCGCATTGCAAGGTGCAAGTCTGAAATTTTTTGCTTTTTCCTGCTCCTCTTAGCATGATAAAGAAGATTCAAAGAGAGTGAGATGCCAGCTCCTTTGATTCAGTCAGTAGCTTCAAACATTTCTGGTATATGAATAACATGATGTTTTTCAATGGCAAAAATCAATGAATATTGTAAATGCACAAACAGTAATTTCTCCGCATTGCAAGGTGCAAGTCTGAAATTTTTTGCTTTTTCCTGCTCCTCTTAGCATGATAAAGAAGATTCAAAGAGAGTGAGATGCCAGCTACTTTCATTCAGTCAGTAGCTTCAATCATTTCTGGACGTTTTTCAATGGTAAAAATCAATGAATATTGTAAATGCACAAACAGTAATTTCTCCACATTGCAAGGTGCAATTCTGAAATTTTTTGCTTTTTCCTGCTCCTCTTAGCATGATAAAGAATATTCAAAGAGAGTGAGATGCCAGCTCCTTTCATTCAGTCAGTAGCTTCAAACATTTCTGGTATATGAATAACATGATGTTTTTCAATGGCAAAAATCAATGAATATTGTAAATGCACAAACAGTAATTTCTCCGCATTGCAAGGTGCAAGTCTGAAATTTTTTGCTTTTTCCTGCTCCTCTTAGCATGATAAAGAAGATTCAAAGAGAGTGAGATGCCAGCTACTTTCATTCAGTCAGTAGCTTCAATCATTTCTGGACGTTTTTCAATGGTAAAAATCAATGAATATTGTAAGTGCACAAACAGTAATTTCTCCACATTGCAAGGTGCAATTCTGAAATTTTTTGCTTTTTCCTGCTCCTCTTAGCATGATAAAGAAGATTCAAAGAGAGTGAGATGCCAGCTCCTTTCATTCAGTCAGTAGCTTCAAACATTTCTGGTATATGAATAACATGATGTTTTTCAATGGCAAAAATCAATGAATATTGTAAATGCACAAACAGTAATTTCTCCACATTGCAAGGTGCAATTCTGAAATTTTTTGCTTTTTCCTGCTCCTCTTAGCATGATAAAGAAGATTCAAAGAGAGTGAGATGCCAGCTCCTTTCATTCAGTCAGTACCTTCAATCATTTCTGGACGTTTTTCAATGGCAAAAATCAATGAATATTGTAAATGCACAAACAGTAATTTCTCCACATTGCAAGGTGCAATTCTGAAATTTTTTGCTTTTTCCCGCTCCTCTTAGCATGATAAAGAAGATTCAAAGAGAGTGAGGTGCCAGCTCCTTTCATTCAGTCAGTAGCTTCAAACATTTCTGGTATATGAATAACATGTTTTTCAATGGCAAAAATCAATGAATATTGTAAATGCACAAACAGTAATTTCTCCGCATTGCAAGGTGCAATTCTGAAATTTTTTGCTTTTTCCTGCTCCTCTTAGCATGATAAAGAAGATTCAAAGAGAGTGAGATGCCAGCTCCTTTCATTCAATCAGTAGCTTCAATCATTTCTGGACGTTTTTCAATGGCAAAAATCAATGAATATTGTATATGCACAAACAGTAATTTCTCCGCATTGCAAGGTGCAATTCTGAAATTTTTTGCTTTTTCCTGCTCCTCTTAGCATGATAAAGAAGATTCAAAGAGAGTGAGGTGCCAGCTCCTTTCATTCAGTCAGTAGCTTCAAACATTTCTGGTATATGAATAACATGTTTTTCAATGGCAAAAATCAATGAATATTGTAAATGCACAAACAGTAATTTCTCCGCATTGCAAGGTGCAATTCTGAAATTTTTTGCTTTTTCCTGCTCCTCTTAGCATGATAAAGAAGATTCAAAGAGAGTGAGATGCCAGCTCCTTTCATTCAGTCAGTAGCTTCAATCATTTCTGGACATTTTTCAATGGCAAAAATCAATGAATATTGTAAATGCACAAACAGTAATTTCTCCGCATTGCAAGGTGCAATTCTGAAATTTTTTGCTTTTTCCTGCTCCTCTTAGCATGATAAAGAAGATTCAAAGAGAGTGAGATGCCAGCTCCTTTCATTCAGTCAGTAGCTTCAATCATTTCTGGACGTTTTTCAATGGCAAAAATCAATGAATATTGTAAATGCACAAACAATAATTTCTCCGCATTGCAAGGTGCAATTCTGAAATTTTTTGCTTTTTCCTGCTCCTCTTAGCATGATAAAGAAGATTCAAAGAGAGTGAGATGCCAGCTCCTTTGATTCAGTCAGTAGCTTCAAACATTTCTGGTATATGAATAACATGATGTTTTTCAATGGCAAAAATCAATGAATATTGTAAATGCACAAACAGTAATTTCTCCGCATTGCAAGGTGCAAGTCTGAAATTTTTTGCTTTTTCCTGCTCCTCTTAGCATGATAAAGAAGATTCAAAGAGAGTGAGATGCCAGCTACTTTCATTCAGTCAGTAGCTTCAATCATTTCTGGACGTTTTTCAATGGTAAAAATCAATGAATATTGTAAATGCACAAACAGTAATTTCTCCACATTGCAAGGTGCAATTCTGAAATTTTTTGCTTTTTCCTGCTCCTCTTAGCATGATAAAGAATATTCAAAGAGAGTGAGATGCCAGCTCCTTTCATTCAGTCAGTAGCTTCAAACATTTCTGGTATATGAATAACATGATGTTTTTCAATGGCAAAAATCAATGAATATTGTAAATGCACAAACAGTAATTTCTCCGCATTGCAAGGTGCAAGTCTGAAATTTTTTGCTTTTTCCTGCTCCTCTTAGCATGATAAAGAAGATTCAAAGAGAGTGAGATGCCAGCTACTTTCATTCAGTCAGTAGCTTCAATCATTTCTGGACGTTTTTCAATGGTAAAAATCAATGAATATTGTAAGTGCACAAACAGTAATTTCTCCACATTGCAAGGTGCAATTCTGAAATTTTTTGCTTTTTCCTGCTCCTCTTAGCATGATAAAGAAGATTCAAAGAGAGTGAGATGCCAGCTCCTTTCATTCAGTCAGTAGCTTCAAACATTTCTGGTATATGAATAACATGATGTTTTTCAATGGCAAAAATCAATGAATATTGTAAATGCACAAACAGTAATTTCTCCACATTGCAAGGTGCAATTCTGAAATTTTTTGCTTTTTCCTGCTCCTCTTAGCATGATAAAGAAGATTCAAAGAGAGTGAGATGCCAGCTCCTTTCATTCAGTCAGTAGCTTCAAACATTTCTGGTATATGAATAACATGATGTTTTTCAATGGCAAAAATCAATGAATATTGTAAATGCACAAACAGTAATTTCTCCGCATTGCAAGGTGCAATTCTGAAATTTTTTGCTTTTTCCTGCTCCTCTTAGCATGATAAAGAAGATTCAAAGAGAGTGAGATGCCAGCTCCTTTCATTCAATCAGTAGCTTCAATCATTTCTGGACGTTTTTCAATGGCAAAAATCAATGAATATTGTATATGCACAAACAGTAATTTCTCCGCATTGCAAGGTGCAATTCTGAAATTTTTTGCTTTTTCCTGCTCCTCTTAGCATGATAAAGAAGATTCAAAGAGAGTGAGGTGCCAGCTCCTTTCATTCAGTCAGTAGCTTCAAACATTTCTGGTATATGAATAACATGTTTTTCAATGGCAAAAATCAATGAATATTGTAAATGCACAAACAGTAATTTCTCCGCATTGCAAGGTGCAATTCTGAAATTTTTTGCTTTTTCCTGCTCCTCTTAGCATGATAAAGAAGATTCAAAGAGAGTGAGATGCCAGCTCCTTTCATTCAGTCAGTAGCTTCAATCATTTCTGGACGTTTTTCAATGGCAAAAATCAATGAATATTGTAAATGCACAAACAGTAATTTCTCCGCATTGCAAGGTGCAATTCTGAAATTTTTTGCTTTTTCCTGCTCCTCTTAGCATGATAAAGAAGATTCAAAGAGAGTGAGATGCCAGCTCCTTTCATTCAGTCAGTAGCTTCAATCATTTCTGGACGTTTTTCAATGGCAAAAATCAATGAATATTGTAAATGCACAAACAATAATTTCTCCGCATTGCAAGGTGCAATTCTGAAATTTTTTGCTTTTTCCTGCTCCTCTTAGCATGATAAAGAAGATTCAAAGAGAGTGAGATGCCAGCTCCTTTGATTCAGTCAGTAGCTTCAAACATTTCTGGTATATGAATAACATGATGTTTTTCAATGGCAAAAATCAATGAATATTGTAAATGCACAAACAGTAATTTCTCCGCATTGCAAGGTGCAAGTCTGAAATTTTTTGCTTTTTCCTGCTCCTCTTAGCATGATAAAGAAGATTCAAAGAGAGTGAGATGCCAGCTACTTTCATTCAGTCAGTAGCTTCAATCATTTCTGGACGTTTTTCAATGGTAAAAATCAATGAATATTGTAAATGCACAAACAGTAATTTCTCCACATTGCAAGGTGCAATTCTGAAATTTTTTGCTTTTTCCTGCTCCTCTTAGCATGATAAAGAATATTCAAAGAGAGTGAGATGCCAGCTCCTTTCATTCAGTCAGTAGCTTCAAACATTTCTGGTATATGAATAACATGATGTTTTTCAATGGCAAAAATCAATGAATATTGTAAATGCACAAACAGTAATTTCTCCGCATTGCAAGGTGCAAGTCTGAAATTTTTTGCTTTTTCCTGCTCCTCTTAGCATGATAAAGAAGATTCAAAGAGAGTGAGATGCCAGCTACTTTCATTCAGTCAGTAGCTTCAATCATTTCTGGACGTTTTTCAATGGTAAAAATCAATGAATATTGTAAATGCACAAACAGTAATTTCTCCACATTGCAAGGTGCAATTCTGAAATTTTTTGCTTTTTCCTGCTCCTCTTAGCATGATAAAGAAGATTCAAAGAGAGTGAGATGCCAGCTCCTTTCATTCAGTCAGTAGCTTCAAACATTTCTGGTATATGAATAACATGATGTTTTTCAATGGCAAAAATCAATGAATATTGTAAATGCACAAACAGTAATTTCTCCACATTGCAAGGTGCAATTCTGAAATTTTTTGCTTTTTCCTGCTCCTCTTAGCATGATAAAGAAGATTCAAAGAGAGTGAGATGCCAGCTCCTTTCATTCAGTCAGTAGCTTCAAACATTTCTGGTATATGAATAACATGATGTTTTTCAATGGCAAAAATCAATGAATATTGTAAATGCACAAACAGTAATTTCTCCGCATTGCAAGGTGCAATTCTGAAATTTTTTGCTTTTTCCTGCTCCTCTTAGCATGATAAAGAAGATTCAAAGAGAGTGAGATGCCAGCTCCTTTCATTCAGTCAGTAGCTTCAATCATTTCTGGACGTTTTTCAATGGCAAAAATCAATGAATATTGTAAATGCACAAACAGTAATTTCTCCGCATTGCAAGGTGCAATTCTGAAATTTTTTGCTTTTTCCTGCTCCTCTTAGCATGATAAAGAAGATTCAAAGAGAGTGAGATGCCAGCTCCCTTCATTCAGTCAGTAGCTTCAAACATTTCTGGTATATGAATAACATGATGTTTTTCAATGGCAAAAATCAATGAATATTGTAAATGCACAAACAGTAATTTCTCCGCATTGCAAGGTGCAATTCTGAAATTTTTTGCTTTTTCCTGCTCCTCTTAGCATGATAAAGAAGATTCAAAGAGAGTGAGATGCCAACTCCTTTCATTCAGTCAGTAGCTTCAAACATTTCTGGTATATGAATAACATGATGTTTTTCAATGGCAAAAATCAATGAATATTGTAAATGCACAAACAGTAATTTCTCCGCATTGCAAGGTGCAATTCTGAAATTGTTTGCTTTTTCCTGCTCCTCTTAGCATGATAAAGAAGATTCAAAGAGAGTGAGATGCCAGCTCCTTTCATTCAGTCAGTAGCTTCAATCATTTCTGGACGTTTTTCAATGGCAAAAATCAATGAATATTGTAAATGCACAAACAGTAATTTCTCCGCATTGCAAGGTGCAATTCTGAAATTTTTTGCTTTTTCCTGCTCCTCTTAGCATGATAAAGAAGATTCAAAGAGAGTGAGATGCCAGCTCCTTTCATTCAGTCAGTACCTTCAATCATTTCTGGACGTTTTTCAATGGCAAAAATCAATGAATATTGTAAATGCACAAACAGTAATTTCTCCGCATTGCAAGGTGCAATTCTGAAATTTTTTGCTTTTTCCCGCTCCTCTTAGCATGATAAAGAAGATTCAAAGAGAGTGAGGTGCCAGCTCCTTTCATTCAGTCAGTAGCTTCAAACATTTCTGGTATATGAATAACATGTTTTTCAATGGCAAAAATCAATGAATATTGTAAATGCACAAACAGTAATTTCTCCGCATTGCAAGGTGCAATTCTGAAATTTTTTGCTTTTTCCTGCTCCTCTTAGCATGATAAAGAAGATTCAAAGAGAGTGAGATGCCAGCTCCTTTCATTCAATCAGTAGCTTCAATCATTTCTGGACGTTTTTCAATGGCAAAAATCAATGAATATTGTACATGCACAAACAGTAATTTCTCCGCATTGCAAGGTGCAATTCTGAAATTTTTTGCTTTTTCCTGCTCCTCTTAGCATGATAAAGAAGATTCAAAGAGAGTGAGGTGCCAGCTCCTTTCATTCAGTCAGTAGCTTCAAACATTTCTGGTATATGAATAACATGTTTTTCAATGGCAAAAATCAATGAATATTGTAAATGCACAAACAGTAATTTCTCCGCATTGCAAGGTGCAATTCTGAAATTTTTTGCTTTTTCCTGCTCCTCTTAGCATGATAAAGAAGATTCAAAGAGAGTGAGATGCCAGCTCCTTTCATTCAGTCAGTAGCTTCAATCATTTCTGGACGTTTTTCAATGGCAAAAATCAATGAATATTGTAAATGCACAAACAGTAATTTCTCCGCATTGCAAGGTGCAATTCTGAAATTTTTTGCTTTTTCCTGCTCCTCTTAGCATGATAAAGAACATTCAAAGAGAGTGAGATGCCAGCTCCTTTCATTCAGTCAGTAGCTTCAATCATTTCTGGACGTTTTTCAATGGCAAAAATCAATGAATATTGTAAATGCACAAACAATAATTTCTCCGCATTGCAAGGTGCAATTCTGAAATTTTTTGCTTTTTCCTGCTCCTCTTAGCATGATAAAGAAGATTCAAAGAGAGTGAGATGCCAGCTCCTTTGATTCAGTCAGTAGCTTCAAACATTTCTGGTATATGAATAACATGATGTTTTTCAATGGCAAAAATCAATGAATATTGTAAATGCACAAACAGTAATTTCTCCGCATTGCAAGGTGCAAGTCTGAAATTTTTTGCTTTTTCCTGCTCCTCTTAGCATGATAAAGAAGATTCAAAGAGAGTGAGATGCCAGCTACTTTCATTCAGTCAGTAGCTTCAATCATTTCTGGACGTTTTTCAATGGTAAAAATCAATGAATATTGTAAATGCACAAACAGTAATTTCTCCACATTGCAAGGTGCAATTCTGAAATTTTTTGCTTTTTCCTCCTCCTCTTAGCATGATAAAGAATATTCAAAGAGAGTGAGATGCCAGCTCCTTTCATTCAGTCAGTAGCTTCAAACATTTCTGGTATATGAATAACATGATGTTTTTCAATGGCAAAAATCAATGAATATTGTAAATGCACAAACAGTAATTTCTCCGCATTGCAAGGTGCAAGTCTGAAATTTTTTGCTTTTTCCTGCTCCTCTTAGCATGATAAAGAAGATTCAAAGAGAGTGAGATGCCAGCTACTTTCATTCAGTCAGTAGCTTCAATCATTTCTGGACGTTTTTCAATGGTAAAAATCAATGAATATTGTAAGTGCACAAACAGTAATTTCTCCACATTGCAAGGTGCAATTCTGAAATTTTTTGCTTTTTCCTGCTCCTCTTAGCATGATAAAGAAGATTCAAAGAGAGTGAGATGCCAGCTCCTTTCATTCAGTCAGTAGCTTCAAACATTTCTGGTATATGAATAACATGATGTTTTTCAATGGCAAAAATCAATGAATATTGTAAATGCACAAACAGTAATTTCTCCACATTGCAAGGTGCAATTCTGAAATTTTTTGCTTTTTCCTGCTCCTCTTAGCATGATAAAGAAGATTCAAAGAGAGTGAGATGCCAGCTCCTTTCATTCAGTCAGTAGCTTCAAACATTTCTGGTATATGAATAACATGATGTTTTTCAATGGCAAAAATCAATGAATATTGTAAATGCACAAACAGTAATTTCTCCGCATTGCAAGGTGCAATTCTGAAATTTTTTGCTTTTTCCTGCTCCTCTTAGCATGATAAAGAAGATTCAAAGAGAGTGAGATGCCAGCTCCTTTCATTCAGTCAGTAGCTTCAATCATTTCTGGACGTTTTTCAATGGCAAAAATCAATGAATATTGTAAATGCACAAACAGTAATTTCTCCGCATTGCAAGGTGCAATTCTGAAATTTTTTGCTTTTTCCTGCTCCTCTTAGCATGATAAAGAAGATTCAAAGAGAGTGAGATGTCAGCTCCTTTCATTCAGTCAGTAGCTTCAAACATTTCTGGGATATGAATAACATGATGTTTTTCAATGGCAAAAATCAATGAATATTGTAAATGCACAAACAGTAATTTCTCCGCATTGCAAGGTGCAATTCTGAAATTTTTTGCTTTTTCCTGCTCCTCTTAGCATGATAAAGAAGATTCAAAGAGAGTGAGATGCCAGCTCCTTTCATTCAGTCAGTAGCTTCAATCATTTCTGGACGTTTTTCAATGGCAAAAATCAATGAATATTGTAAATGCACAAACAGTAATTTCTCCGCATTGCAAGGTGCAATTCTGAAATTTTTTGCTTTTTCCTGCTCCTCTTAGCATGATAAAGAAGATTCAAAGAGAGTGAGATGCCAGCTCCTTTCATTCAGTCAGTAGCTTCAATCATTTCTGGACGTTTTTCAATGGCAAAAATCAATGAATATTGTAAATGCACAAACAGTAATTTCTCCGCATTGCAAGGTGCAATTCTGAAATTTTTTGCTTTTTCCTGCTCCTCTTAGCATGATAAAGAAGATTCAAAGAGAGTGAGATGCCAACTCCTTTCATTCAGTCAGTAGCTTCAAACATTTCTGGTATATGAATAACATGATGTTTTTCAATGGCAAAAATCAATGAATATTGTAAATGCACAAACAGTAATTTCTCCGCATTGCAAGGTGCAATTCTGAAATTTTTTGCTTTTTCCTGCTCCTCTTAGCATGATAAAGAAGATTCAAAGAGAGTGAGATGCCAGCTCCTTTCATTCAGTCAGTAGCTTCAATCATTTCTGGACGTTTTTCAATGGCAAAAATCAATGAATATTGTAAATGCACAAACAGTAATTTCTCCGCATTGCAAGGTGCAATTCTGAAATTTTTTGCTTTTTCCTGCTCCTCTTAGCATGATAAAGAAGATTCAAAGAGAGTGAGATGCCAGCTCCTTTCAATCAGTCAGTACCTTCAATCATTTCTGGACGTTTTTCAATGGCAAAAATCAATGAATATTGTAAATGCACAAACAGTAATTTCTCCGCATTGCAAGGTGCAATTCTGAAATTTTTTGCTTTTTCCCGCTCCTCTTAGCATGATAAAGAAGATTCAAAGAGAGTGAGGTGCCAGCTCCTTTCATTCAGTCAGTAGCTTCAAACATTTCTGGTATATGAATAACATGTTTTTCAATGGCAAAAATCAATGAATATTGTAAATGCACAAACAGTAATTTCTCCGCATTGCAAGGTGCAATTCTGAAATTTTTTGCTTTTTCCTGCTCCTCTTAGCATGATAAAGAAGATTCAAAGAGAGTGAGATGCCAGCTCCTTTCATTCAATCAGTAGCTTCAATCATTTCTGGACGTTTTTCAATGGCAAAAATCAATGAATATTGTATATGCACAAACAGTAATTTCTCCGCATTGCAAGGTGCAATTCTGAAATTTTTTGCTTTTTCCTGCTCCTCTTAGCATGATAAAGAAGATTCAAAGAGAGTGAGATGCCAGCTCCTTTCATTCAGTCAGTAGCTTCAATCATTTCTGGATGTTTTTCAATGGCAAAAATCAATGAATATTGTAAGTGCACAAACAGTAATTTCTCCGCATTGCAAGGTGCAATTCTGAAATTTTTTGCTTTTTCCTGCTCCTCTTAGCATGATAAAGAAGATTCAAAGAGAGTGAGATGCCAGCTCCTTTGATTCAGTCAGTAGCTTCAAACATTTCTGGTATATGAATAACATGATGTTTTTCAATGGCAAAAATCAATGAATATTGTAAATGCACAAACAGTAATTTCTCCGCATTGCAAGGTGCAAGTCTGAAATTTTTTGCTTTTTCCTGCTCCTCTTAGCATGATAAAGAAGATTCAAAGAGAGTGAGATGCCAGCTACTTTCATTCAGTCAGTAGCTTCAATCATTTCTGGACGTTTTTCAATGGTAAAAATCAATGAATATTGTAAAGGCACAAACAGTAATTTCTCCACATTGCAAGGTGCAATTCTGAAATTTTTTGCTTTTTCCTGCTCCTCTTAGCATGATAAAGAAGATTCAAAGAGAGTGAGATGCCAGCTCCTTTGATTCAGTCAGTAGCTTCAAACATTTCTGGTATATGAATAACATGATGTTTTTCAATGGCAAAAATCAATGAATATTGTAAATGCACAAACAGTAATTTCTCCGCATTGCAAGGTGCAAGTCTGAAATTTTTTGCTTTTTCCTGCTCCTCTTAGCATGATAAAGAAGATTCAAAGAGAGTGAGATGCCAGCTACTTTCATTCAGTCAGTAGCTTCAATCATTTCTGGACGTTTTTCAATGGTAAAAATCAATGAATATTGTAAATGCACAAACAGTAATTTCTCCACATTGCAAGGTGCAATTCTGAAATTTTTTGCTTTTTCCTGCTCCTCTTAGCATGATAAAGAATATTCAAAGAGAGTGAGATGCCAGCTCCTTTCATTCAGTCAGTAGCTTCAAACATTTCTGGTATATGAATAACATGATGTTTTTCAATGGCAAAAATCAATGAATATTGTAAATGCACAAACAGTAATTTCTCCGCATTGCAAGGTGCAAGTCTGAAATTTTTTGCTTTTTCCTGCTCCTCTTAGCATGATAAAGAAGATTCAAAGAGAGTGAGATGCCAGCTACTTTCATTCAGTCAGTAGCTTCAATCATTTCTGGACGTTTTTCAATGGTAAAAATCAATGAATATTGTAAGTGCACAAACAGTAATTTCTCCACATTGCAAGGTGCAATTCTGAAATTTTTTGCTTTTTCCTGCTCCTCTTAGCATGATAAAGAAGATTCAAAGAGAGTGAGATGCCAGCTCCTTTCATTCAGTCAGTAGCTTCAAACATTTCTGGTATATGAATAACATGATGTTTTTCAATGGCAAAAATCAATGAATATTGTAAATGCACAAACAGTAATTTCTCCACATTGCAAGGTGCAATTCTGAAATTTTTTGCTTTTTCCTGCTCCTCTTAGCATGATAAAGAAGATTCAAAGAGAGTGAGATGCCAGCTCCTTTCATTCAGTCAGTAGCTTCAAACATTTCTGGTATATGAATAACATGATGTTTTTCAATGGCAAAAATCAATGAATATTGTAAATGCACAAACAGTAATTTCTCCGCATTGCAAGGTGCAATTCTGAAATTTTTTGCTTTTTCCTGCTCCTCTTAGCATGATAAAGAAGATTCAAAGAGAGTGAGATGCCAGCTCCTTTCATTCAGTCAGTAGCTTCAATCATTTCTGGACGTTTTTCAATGGCAAAAATCAATGAATATTGTAAATGCACAAACAGTAATTTCTCCGCATTGCAAGGTGCAATTCTGAAATTTTTTGCTTTTTCCTGCTCCTCTTAGCATGATAAAGAAGATTCAAAGAGAGTGAGATGTCAGCTCCTTTCATTCAGTCAGTAGCTTCAAACATTTCTGGTATATGAATAACATGATGTTTTTCAATGGCAAAAATCAATGAATATTGTAAATGCACAAACAGTAATTTCTCCGCATTGCAAGGTGCAATTCTGAAATTTTTTGCTTTTTCCTGCTCCTCTTAGCATGATAAAGAAGATTCAAAGAGAGTGAGATGCCAGCTCCTTTCATTCAGTCAGTAGCTTCAATCATTTCTGGACGTTTTTCAATGGCAAAAATCAATGAATATTGTAAATGCACAAACAGTAATTTCTCCGCATTGCAAGGTGCAATTCTGAAATTTTTTGCTTTTTCCTGCTCCTCTTAGCATGATAAAGAAGATTCAAAGAGAGTGAGATGCCAGCTCCTTTCATTCAGTCAGTAGCTTCAATCATTTCTGGACGTTTTTCAATGGCAAAAATCAATGAATATTGTAAATGCACAAACAGTAATTTCTCCGCATTGCAAGGTGCAATTCTGAAATTTTTTGCTTTTTCCTGCTCCTCTTAGCATGATAAAGAAGATTCAAAGAGAGTGAGATGCCAACTCCTTTCATTCAGTCAGTAGCTTCAAACATTTCTGGTATATGAATAACATGATGTTTTTCAATGGCAAAAATCAATGAATATTGTAAATGCACAAACAGTAATTTCTCCGCATTGCAAGGTGCAATTCTGAAATTTTTTGCTTTTTCCTGCTCCTCTTAGCATGATAAAGAAGATTCAAAGAGAGTGAGATGCCAGCTCCTTTCATTCAGTCAGTAGCTTCAATCATTTCTGGACGTTTTTCAATGGCAAAAATCAATGAATATTGTAAATGCACAAACAGTAATTTCTCCGCATTGCAAGGTGCAATTCTGAAATTTTTTGCTTTTTCCTGCTCCTCTTAGCATGATAAAGAAGATTCAAAGAGAGTGAGATGCCAGCTCCTTTCATTCAGTCAGTACCTTCAATCATTTCTGGACGTTTTTCAATGGCAAAAATCAATGAATATTGTAAATGCACAAACAGTAATTTCTCCGCATTGCAAGGTGCAATTCTGAAATTTTTTGCTTTTTCCCGCTCCTCTTAGCATGATAAAGAAGATTCAAAGAGAGTGAGGTGCCAGCTCCTTTCATTCAGTCAGTAGCTTCAAACATTTCTGGTATATGAATAACATGTTTTTCAATGGCAAAAATCAATGAATATTGTAAATGCACAAACAGTAATTTCTCCGCATTGCAAGGTGCAATTCTGAAATTTTTTGCTTTTTCCTGCTCCTCTTAGCATGATAAAGAAGATTCAAAGAGAGTGAGATGCCAGCTCCTTTCATTCAATCAGTAGCTTCAATCATTTCTGGACGTTTTTCAATGGCAAAAATCAATGAATATTGTATATGCACAAACAGTAATTTCTCCGCATTGCAAGGTGCAATTCTGAAATTTTTTGCTTTTTCCTGCTCCTCTTAGCATGATAAAGAAGATTCAAAGAGAGTGAGATGCCAGCTCCTTTCATTCAGTCAGTAGCTTCAATCATTTCTGGACGTTTTTCAATGGCAAAAATCAATGAATATTGTAAATGCACAAACAGTAATTTCTCCGCATTGCAAGGTGCAATTCTGAAATTTTTTGCTTTTTCCTGCTCCTCTTAGCATGATAAAGAAGATTCAAAGAGAGTGAGATGCCAGCTCCTTTGATTCAGTCAGTAGCTTCAAACATTTCTGGTATATGAATAACATGATGTTTTTCAATGGCAAAAATCAATGAATATTGTAAATGCACAAACAGTAATTTCTCCGCATTGCAAGGTGCAAGTCTGAAATTTTTTGCTTTTTCCTGCTCCTCTTAGCATGATAAAGAAGATTCAAAGAGAGTGAGATGCCAGCTACTTTCATTCAGTCAGTAGCTTCAATCATTTCTGGACGTTTTTCAATGGTAAAAATCAATGAATATTGTAAAGGCACAAACAGTAATTTCTCCACATTGCAAGGTGCAATTCTGAAATTTTTTGCTTTTTCCTGCTCCTCTTAGCATGATAAAGAAGATTCAAAGAGAGTGAGATGCCAGCTCCTTTCATTCAGTCAGTAGCTTCAAACATTTCTGGTATATGAATAACATGATGTTTTTCAATGGCAAAAATCAATGAATATTGTAAATGCACAAACAGTAATTTCTCCGCATTGCAAGGTGCAAGTCTGAAATTTTTTGCTTTTTCCTGCTCCTCTTAGCATGATAAAGAAGATTCAAAGAGAGTGAGATGCCAGCTACTTTCATTCAGTCAGTAGCTTCAATCATTTCTGGACGTTTTTCAATGGTAAAAATCAATGAATATTGTAAATGCACAAACAGTAATTTCTCCACATTGCAAGGTGCAATTCTGAAATTTTTTGCTTTTTCCTGCTCCTCTTAGCATGATAAAGAAGATTCAAAGAGAGTGAGATGCCAGCTCCTTTCATTCAGTCAGTAGCTTCAAACATTTCTGGTATATGAATAACATGATGTTTTTCAATGGCAAAAATCAATGAATATTGTAAATGCACAAACAGTAATTTCTCCACATTGCAAGGTGCAATTCTGAAATTTTTTGCTTTTTCCTGCTCCTCTTAGCATGATAAAGAAGATTCAAAGAGAGTGAGATGCCAGCTCCTTTCATTCAGTCAGTAGCTTCAAACATTTCTGGTATATGAATAACATGATGTTTTTCAATGGCAAAAATCAATGAATATTGTAAATGCACAAACAGTAATTTCTCCGCATTGCAAGGTGCAATTCTGAAATTTTTTGCTTTTTCCTGCTCCTCTTAGCATGATAAAGAAGATTCAAAGAGAGTGAGATGCCAGCTCCTTTCATTCAGTCAGTAGCTTCAATCATTTCTGGACGTTTTTCAATGGCAAAAATCAATGAATATTGTAAATGCACAAACAGTAATTTCTCCGCATTGCAAGGTGCAATTCTGAAATTTTTTGCTTTTTCCTGCTCCTCTTAGCATGATAAAGAAGATTCAAAGAGAGTGAGATGCCAGCTCCTTTCATTCAGTCAGTAGCTTCAATCATTTCTGGACGTTTTTCAATGGCAAAAATCAATGAATATTGTAAATGCACAAACAGTAATTTCTCCGCATTGCAAGGTGCAATTCTGAAATTTTTTGCTTTTTCCTGCTCCTCTTAGCATGATAAAGAAGATTCAAAGAGAGTGAGATGTCAGCTCCTTTCATTCAGTCAGTAGCTTCAAACATTTCTGGTATATGAATAACATGATGTTTTTCAATGGCAAAAATCAATGAATATTGTAAATGCACAAACAGTAATTTCTCCGCACTGCAAGGTGCAATTCTGAAATTTTTTGCTTTTTCCTGCTCCTCTTAGCATGATAAAGAAGATTCAAAGAGAGTGAGATGCCAGCTCCTTTCATTCAGTCAGTAGCTTCAATCATTTCTGGACGTTTTTCAATGGCAAAAATCAATGAATATTGTAAATGCACAAACAGTAATTTCTCCGCATTGCAAGGTGCAATTCTGAAATTTTTTGCTTTTTCCTGCTCCTCTTAGCATGATAAAGAAGATTCAAAGAGAGTGAGATGCCAGCTCCTTTCATTCAGTCAGTAGCTTCAATCATTTCTGGACGTTTTTCAATGGCAAAAATCAATGAATATTGTAAATGCACAAACAGTAATTTCTCCGCATTGCAAGGTGCAATTCTGAAATTTTTTGCTTTTTCCTGCTCCTCTTAGCATGATAAAGAAGATTCAAAGAGAGTGAGATGCCAACTCCTTTCATTCAGTCAGTAGCTTCAAACATTTCTGGTATATGAATAACATGATGTTTTTCAATGGCAAAAATCAATGAATATTGTAAATGCACAAACAGTAATTTCTCCGCATTGCAAGGTGCAATTCTGAAATTTTTTGCTTTTTCCTGCTCCTCTTAGCATGATAAAGAAGATTCAAAGAGAGTGAGATGCCAGCTCCTTTCATTCAGTCAGTAGCTTCAATCATTTCTGGACGTTTTTCAATGGCAAAAATCAATGAATATTGTAAATGCACAAACAGTAATTTCTCCGCATTGCAAGGTGCAATTCTGAAATTTTTTGCTTTTTCCTGCTCCTCTTAGCATGATAAAGAAGATTCAAAGAGAGTGAGATGCCAGCTCCTTTCATTCAGTCAGTACCTTCAATCATTTCTGGACGTTTTTCAATGGCAAAAATCAATGAATATTGTAAATGCACAAACAGTAATTTCTCCGCATTGCAAGGTGCAATTCTGAAATTTTTTGCTTTTTCCCGCTCCTCTTAGCATGATAAAGAAGATTCAAAGAGAGTGAGGTGCCAGCTCCTTTCATTCAGTCAGTAGCTTCAAACATTTCTGGTATATGAATAACATGTTTTTCAATGGCAAAAATCAATGAATATTGTAAATGCACAAACAGTAATTTCTCCGCATTGCAAGGTGCAATTCTGAAATTTTTTGCTTTTTCCTGCTCCTCTTAGCATGATAAAGAAGATTCAAAGAGAGTGAGATGCCAGCTCCTTTCATTCAATCAGTAGCTTCAATCATTTCTGGACGTTTTTCAATGGCAAAAATCAATGAATATTGTATATGCACAAACAGTAATTTCTCCGCATTGCAAGGTGCAATTCTGAAATTTTTTGCTTTTTCCTGCTCCTCTTAGCATGATAAAGAAGATTCAAAGAGAGTGAGATGCCAGCTCCTTTCATTCAGTCAGTAGCTTCAATCATTTCTGGACGTTTTTCAATGGCAAAAATCAATGAATATTGTAAATGCACAAACAGTAATTTCTCCGCATTGCAAGGTGCAATTCTGAAATTTTTTGCTTTTTCCTGCTCCTCTTAGCATGATAAAGAAGATTCAAAGAGAGTGAGATGCCAGCTCCTTTGATTCAGTCAGTAGCTTCAAACATTTCTGGTATATGAATAACATGATGTTTTTCAATGGCAAAAATCAATGAATATTGTAAATGCACAAACAGTAATTTCTCCGCATTGCAAGGTGCAAGTCTGAAATTTTTTGCTTTTTCCTGCTCCTCTTAGCATGATAAAGAAGATTCAAAGAGAGTGAGATGCCAGCTACTTTCATTCAGTCAGTAGCTTCAATCATTTCTGGACGTTTTTCAATGGTAAAAATCAATGAATATTGTAAAGGCACAAACAGTAATTTCTCCACATTGCAAGGTGCAATTCTGAAATTTTTTGCTTTTTCCTGCTCCTCTTAGCATGATAAAGAAGATTCAAAGAGAGTGAGATGCCAGCTCCTTTCATTCAGTCAGTAGCTTCAAACATTTCTGGTATATGAATAACATGATGTTTTTCAATGGCAAAAATCAATGAATATTGTAAATGCACAAACAGTAATTTCTCCGCATTGCAAGGTGCAAGTCTGAAATTTTTTGCTTTTTCCTGCTCCTCTTAGCATGATAAAGAAGATTCAAAGAGAGTGAGATGCCAGCTACTTTCATTCAGTCAGTAGCTTCAATCATTTCTGGACGTTTTTCAATGGTAAAAATCAATGAATATTGTAAATGCACAAACAGTAATTTCTCCACATTGCAAGGTGCAATTCTGAAATTTTTTGCTTTTTCCTGCTCCTCTTAGCATGATAAAGAAGATTCAAAGAGAGTGAGATGCCAGCTCCTTTCATTCAGTCAGTAGCTTCAAACATTTCTGGTATATGAATAACATGATGTTTTTCAATGGCAAAAATCAATGAATATTGTAAATGCACAAACAGTAATTTCTCCACATTGCAAGGTGCAATTCTGAAATTTTTTGCTTTTTCCTGCTCCTCTTAGCATGATAAAGAAGATTCAAAGAGAGTGAGATGCCAGCTCCTTTCATTCAGTCAGTAGCTTCAAACATTTCTGGTATATGAATAACATGATGTTTTTCAATGGCAAAAATCAATGAATATTGTAAATGCACAAACAGTAATTTCTCCGCATTGCAAGGTGCAATTCTGAAATTTTTTGCTTTTTCCTGCTCCTCTTAGCATGATAAAGAAGATTCAAAGAGAGTGAGATGCCAGCTCCTTTCATTCAGTCAGTAGCTTCAATCATTTCTGGACGTTTTTCAATGGCAAAAATCAATGAATATTGTAAATGCACAAACAGTAATTTCTCCGCATTGCAAGGTGCAATTCTGAAATTTTTTGCTTTTTCCTGCTCCTCTTAGCATGATAAAGAAGATTCAAAGAGAGTGAGATGTCAGCTCCTTTCATTCAGTCAGTAGCTTCAAACATTTCTGGTATATGAATAACATGATGTTTTTCAATGGCAAAAATCAATGAATATTGTAAATGCACAAACAGTAATTTCTCCGCATTGCAAGGTGCAATTCTGAAATTTTTTGCTTTTTCCTGCTCCTCTTAGCATGATAAAGAAGATTCAAAGAGAGTGAGATGCCAGCTCCTTTCATTCAGTCAGTAGCTTCAATCATTTCTGGACGTTTTTCAATGGCAAAAATCAATGAATATTGTAAATGCACAAACAGTAATTTCTCCGCATTGCAAGGTGCAATTCTGAAATTTTTTGCTTTTTCCTGCTCCTCTTAGCATGATAAAGAAGATTCAAAGAGAGTGAGATGCCAGCTCCTTTCATTCAGTCAGTAGCTTCAATCATTTCTGGACGTTTTTCAATGGCAAAAATCAATGAATATTGTAAATGCACAAACAGTAATTTCTCCGCATTGCAAGGTGCAATTCTGAAATTTTTTGCTTTTTCCTGCTCCTCTTAGCATGATAAAGATTCAAAGAGAGTGAGATGCCAGCTCCTTTGATTCAGTCAGTAGCTTCAAACATTTCTGGTATATGAATAACATGATGTTTTTCAATGGCAAAAATCAATGAATATTGTAAATGCACAAACAGTAATTTCTCCGCATTGCAAGGTGCAAGTCTGAAATTTTTTGCTTTTTCCTGCTCCTCTTAGCATGATAAAGAAGATTCAAAGAGAGTGAGATGCCAGCTACTTTCATTCAGTCAGTAGCTTCAATCATTTCTGGACGTTTTTCAATGGTAAAAATCAATGAATATTGTAAATGCACAAACAGTAATTTCTCCACATTGCAAGGTGCAATTCTGAAATTTTTTGCTTTTTCCTGCTCCTCTTAGCATGATAAAGAAGATTCAAAGAGAGTGAGATGCCAGCTCCTTTCATTCAGTCAGTAGCTTCAAACATTTCTGGTATATGAATAACATGATGTTTTTCAATGGCAAAAATCAATGAATATTGTAAATGCACAAACAGTAATTTCTCCGCATTGCAAGGTGCAAGTCTGAAATTTTTTGCTTTTTCCTGCTCCTCTTAGCATGATAAAGAAGATTCAAAGAGAGTGAGATGCCAGCTACTTTCATTCAGTCAGTAGCTTCAATCATTTCTGGACGTTTTTCAATGGTAAAAATCAATGAATATTGTAAATGCACAAACAGTAATTTCTCCACATTGCAAGGTGCAATTCTGAAATTTTTTGCTTTTTCCTGCTCCTCTTAGCATGATAAAGAAGATTCAAAGAGAGTGAGATGCCAGCTCCTTTCATTCAGTCAGTAGCTTCAAACATTTCTGGTATATGAATAACATGATGTTTTTCAATGGCAAAAATCAATGAATATTGTAAATGCACAAACAGTAATTTCTCCACATTGCAAGGTGCAATTCTGAAATTTTTTGCTTTTTCCTGCTCCTCTTAGCATGATAAAGAAGATTCAAAGAGAGTGAGATGCCAGCTCCTTTCATTCAGTCAGTAGCTTCAAACATTTCTGGTATATGAATAACATGATGTTTTTCAATGGCAAAAATCAATGAATATTGTAAATGCACAAACAGTAATTTCTCCGCATTGCAAGGTGCAATTCTGAAATTTTTTGCTTTTTCCTGCTCCTCTTAGCATGATAAAGAAGATTCAAAGAGAGTGAGATGCCAGCTCCTTTCATTCAGTCAGTAGCTTCAATCATTTCTGGACGTTTTTCAATGGCAAAAATCAATGAATATTGTAAATGCACAAACAGTAATTTCTCCGCATTGCAAGGTGCAATTCTGAAATTTTTTGCTTTTTCCTGCTCCTCTTAGCATGATAAAGAAGATTCAAAGAGAGTGAGATGTCAGCTCCTTTCATTCAGTCAGTAGCTTCAAACATTTCTGGTATATGAATAACATGATGTTTTTCAATGGCAAAAATCAATGAATATTGTAAATGCACAAACAGTAATTTCTCCGCATTGCAAGGTGCAATTCTGAAATTTTTTGCTTTTTCCTGCTCCTCTTAGCATGATAAAGAAGATTCAAAGAGAGTGAGATGCCAGCTCCTTTCATTCAGTCAGTAGCTTCAATCATTTCTGGACGTTTTTCAATGGCAAAAATCAATGAATATTGTAAATGCACAAACAGTAATTTCTCCGCATTGCAAGGTGCAATTCTGAAATTTTTTGCTTTTTCCTGCTCCTCTTAGCATGATAAAGAAGATTCAAAGAGAGTGAGATGCCAGCTCCTTTCATTCAGTCAGTAGCTTCAATCATTTCTGGACGTTTTTCAATGGCAAAAATCAATGAATATTGTAAATGCACAAACAGTAATTTCTCCGCATTGCAAGGTGCAATTCTGAAATTTTTTGCTTTTTCCTGCTCCTCTTAGCATGATAAAGAAGATTCAAAGAGAGTGAGATGCCAACTCCTTTCATTCAGTCAGTAGCTTCAAACATTTCTGGTATATGAATAACATGATGTTTTTCAATGGCAAAAATCAATGAATATTGTAAATGCACAAACAGTAATTTCTCCGCATTGCAAGGTGCAATTCTGAAATTTTTTGCTTTTTCCTGCTCCTCTTAGCATGATAAAGAAGATTCAAAGAGAGTGAGATGCCAGCTCCTTTCATTCAGTCAGTAGCTTCAATCATTTCTGGACGTTTTTCAATTTTCAAAAATCAATGAATATTGTAAATGCACAAACAGTAATTTCTCCGCATTGCAAGGTGCAATTCTGAAATTTTTTGCTTTTTCCTGCTCCTCTTAGCATGATAAAGAAGATTCAAAGAGAGTGAGATGCCAGCTCCTTTCATTCAGTCAGTACCTTCAATCATTTCTGGACGTTTTTCAATGGCAAAAATCAATGAATATTGTAAATGCACAAACAGTAATTTCTCCGCATTGCAAGGTGCAATTCTGAAATTTTTTGCTTTTTCCCGCTCCTCTTAGCATGATAAAGAAGATTCAAAGAGAGTGAGGTGCCAGCTCCTTTCATTCAGTCAGTAGCTTCAAACATTTCTGGTATATGAATAACATGTTTTTCAATGGCAAAAATCAATGAATATTGTAAATGCACAAACAGTAATTTCTCCGCATTGCAAGGTGCAATTCTGAAATTTTTTGCTTTTTCCTGCTCCTCTTAGCATGATAAAGAAGATTCAAAGAGAGTGAGATGCCAGCTCCTTTCATTCAATCAGTAGCTTCAATCATTTCTGGACGTTTTTCAATGGCAAAAATCAATGAATATTGTATATGCACAAACAGTAATTTCTCCGCATTGCAAGGTGCAATTCTGAAATTTTTTGCTTTTTCCTGCTCCTCTTAGCATGATAAAGAAGATTCAAAGAGAGTGAGATGCCAGCTCCTTTCATTCAGTCAGTAGCTTCAATCATTTCTGGACGTTTTTCAATGGCAAAAATCAATGAATATTGTAAATGCACAAACAGTAATTTCTCCGCATTGCAAGGTGCAATTCTGAAATTTTTTGCTTTTTCCTGCTCCTCTTAGCATGATAAAGAAGATTCAAAGAGAGTGAGATGCCAGCTCCTTTGATTCAGTCAGTAGCTTCAAACATTTCTGGTATATGAATAACATGATGTTTTTCAATGGCAAAATCAATGAATATTGTAAATGCACAAACAGTAATTTCTCCGCATTGCAAGGTGCAATTCTGAAATTTTTTGCTTTTTCCTGCTCCTCTTAGCATGATAAAGAAGATTCAAAGAGAGTGAGATGCCAGCTCCTTTCATTCAGTCAGTAGCTTCAATCATTTCTGGACGTTTTTCAATGGCAAAAATCAATGAATATTGTAAATGCACAAACAGTAATTTCTCCGCATTGCAAGGTGCAATTCTGAAATTTTTTGCTTTTTCCTGCTCCTCTTAGCATGATAAAGATTCAAAGAGAGTGAGATGCCAGCTCCTTTGATACAGTCAGTAGCTTCAAACATTTCTGGTATATGAATAACATGATGTTTTTCAATGGCAAAAATCAATGAATATTGTAAATGCACAAACAGTAATTTCTCCGCATTGCAAGGTGCAAGTCTGAAATTTTTTGCTTTTTCCTGCTCCTCTTAGCATGATAAAGAAGATTCAAAGAGAGTGAGATGCCAGCTACTTTCATTCAGTCAGTAGCTTCAATCATTTCTGGACGTTTTTCAATGGTAAAAATCAATGAATATTGTAAATGCACAAACAGTAATTTCTCCACATTGCAAGGTGCAATTCTGAAATTTTTTGCTTTTTCCTGCTCCTCTTAGCATGATAAAGAAGATTCAAAGAGAGTGAGATGCCAGCTCCTTTCATTCAGTCAGTAGCTTCAAACATTTCTGGTATATGAATAACATGATGTTTTTCAATGGCAAAAATCAATGAATATTGTAAATGCACAAACAGTAATTTCTCCACATTGCAAGGTGCAAGTCTGAAATTTTTTGCTTTTTCCTGCTCCTCTTAGCATGATAAAGAAGATTCAAAGAGAGTGAGATGCCAGCTACTTTCATTCAGTCAGTAGCTTCAATCATTTCTGGACGTTTTTCAATGGTAAAAATCAATGAATATTGTAAATGCACAAACAGTAATTTCTCCACATTGCAAGGTGCAATTCTGAAATTTTTTGCTTTTTCCTGCTCCTCTTAGCATGATAAAGAAGATTCAAAGAGAGTGAGATGCCAGCTCCTTTCATTCAGTCAGTAGCTTCAAACATTTCTGGTATATGAATAACATGATGTTTTTCAATGGCAAAAATCAATGAATATTGTAAATGCACAAACAGTAATTTCTCCACATTGCAAGGTGCAATTCTGAAATTTTTTGCTTTTTCCTGCTCCTCTTAGCATGATAAAGAAGATTCAAAGAGAGTGAGATGCCAGCTCCTTTCATTCAGTCAGTAGCTTCAAACATTTCTGGTATATGAATAACATGATGTTTTTCAATGGCAAAAATCAATGAATATTGTAAATGCACAAACAGTAATTTCTCCGCATTGCAAGGTGCAATTCTGAAATTTTTTGCTTTTTCCTGCTCCTCTTAGCATGATAAAGAAGATTCAAAGAGAGTGAGATGCCAGCTCCTTTCATTCAGTCAGTAGCTTCAATCATTTCTGGACGTTTTTCAATGGCAAAAATCAATGAATATTGTAAATGCACAAACAGTAATTTCTCCGCATTGCAAGGTGCAATTCTGAAATTTTTTGCTTTTTCCTGCTCCTCTTAGCATGATAAAGAAGATTCAAAGAGAGTGAGATGTCAGCTCCTTTCATTCAGTCAGTAGCTTCAAACATTTCTGGTATATGAATAACATGATGTTTTTCAATGGCAAAAATCAATGAATATTGTAAATGCACAAACAGTAATTTCTCCGCATTGCAAGGTGCAATTCTGAAATTTTTTGCTTTTTCCTGCTCCTCTTAGCATGATAAAGAAGATTCAAAGAGAGTGAGATGCCAGCTCCTTTCATTCAGTCAGTAGCTTCAATCATTTCTGGACGTTTTTCAATGGCAAAAATCAATGAATATTGTAAATGCACAAACAGTAATTTCTCCGCATTGCAAGGTGCAATTCTGAAATTTTTTGCTTTTTCCTGCTCCTCTTAGCATGATAAAGAAGATTCAAAGAGAGTGAGATGCCAGCTCCTTTCATTCAGTCAGTAGCTTCAATCATTTCTGGACGTTTTTCAATGGCAAAAATCAATGAATATTGTAAATGCACAAACAGTAATTTCTCAGCATTGCAAGGTGCAATTCTGAAATTTTTTGCTTTTTCCTGCTCCTCTTAGCATGATAAAGAAGATTCAAAGAGATTGAGATGCCAACTCCTTTCATTCAGTCAGTAGCTTCAAACATTTCTGGTATATGAATAACATGATGTTTTTCAATGGCAAAAATCAATGAATATTGTAAATGCACAAACAGTAATTTCTCCGCATTGCAAGGTGCAATTCTGAAATTTTTTGCTTTTTCCTGCTCCTCTTAGCATGATAAAGAAGATTCAAAGAGAGTGAGATGCCAGCTCCTTTCATTCAGTCAGTAGCTTCAATCATTTCTGGACGTTTTTCAATGGCAAAAATCAATGAATATTGTAAATGCACAAACAGTAATTTCTCCGCATTGCAATTTGCAATTCTGAAATTTTTTGCTTTTTCCTGCTCCTCTTAGCATGATAAAGAAGATTCAAAGAGAGTGAGATGCCAGCTCCTTTCATTCAGTCAGTACCTTCAATCATTTCTGGACGTTTTTCAATGGCAAAAATCAATGAATATTGTAAATGCACAAACAGTAATTTCTCCGCATTGCAAGGTGCAATTCTGAAATTTTTTGCTTTTTCCCGCTCCTCTTAGCATGATAAAGAAGATTCAAAGAGAGTGAGGTGCCAGCTCCTTTCATTCAGTCAGTAGCTTCAAACATTTCTGGTATATGAATAACATGTTTTTCAATGGCAAAAATCAATGAATATTGTAAATGCACAAACAGTAATTTCTCCGCATTGCAAGGTGCAATTCTGAAATTTTTTGCTTTTTCCTGCTCCTCTTAGCATGATAAAGAAGATTCAAAGAGAGTGAGATGCCAGCTCCTTTCATTCAATCAGTAGCTTCAATCATTTCTGGACGTTTTTCAATGGCAAAAATCAATGAATATTGTATATGCACAAACAGTAATTTCTCCGCATTGCAAGGTGCAATTCTGAAATTTTTTGCTTTTTCCTGCTCCTCTTAGCATGATAAAGAAGATTCAAAGAGAGTGAGATGCCAGCTCCTTTCATTCAGTCAGTAGCTTCAATCATTTCTGGACGTTTTTCAATGGCAAAAATCAATGAATATTGTAAATGCACAAACAGTAATTTCTCCGCATTGCAAGGTGCAATTCTGAAATTTTTTGCTTTTTCCTGCTCCTCTTAGCATGATAAAGAAGATTCAAAGAGAGTGAGATGCCAGCTCCTTTGATTCAGTCAGTAGCTTCAAACATTTCTGGTATATGAATAACATGATGTTTTTCAATGGCAAAAATCAATGAATATTGTAAATGCACAAACAGTAATTTCTCCGCATTGCAAGGTGCAAGTCTGAAATTTTTTGCTTTTTCCTGCTCCTCTTAGCATGATAAAGAAGATTCAAAGAGAGTGAGATGCCAGCTACTTTCATTCAGTCAGTAGCTTCAATCATTTCTGGACGTTTTTCAATGGTAAAAATCAATGAATATTGTAAATGCACAAACAGTAATTTCTCCACATTGCAAGGTGCAATTCTGAAATTTTTTGCTTTTTCCTGCTCCTCTTAGCATGATAAAGAAGATTCAAAGAGAGTGAGATGCCAGCTCCTTTCATTCAGTCAGTAGCTTCAAACATTTCTGGTATATGAATAACATGATGTTTTTCAATGGCAAAAATCAATGAATATTGTAAATGCACAAACAGTAATTTCTCCGCATTGCAAGGTGCAAGTCTGAAATTTTTTGCTTTTTCCTGCTCCTCTTAGCATGATAAAGAAGATTCAAAGAGAGTGAGATGCCAGCTACTTTCATTCAGTCAGTAGCTTCAATCATTTCTGGACGTTTTTCAATGGTAAAAATCAATGAATATTGTAAATGCACAAACAGTAATTTCTCCACATTGCAAGGTGCAATTCTGAAATTTTTTGCTTTTTCCTGCTCCTCTTAGCATGATAAAGAAGATTCAAAGAGAGTGAGATGCCAGCTCCTTTCATTCAGTCAGTAGCTTCAAACATTTCTGGTATATGAATAACATGATGTTTTTCAATGGCAAAAATCAATGAATATTGTAAATGCACAAACAGTAATTTCTCCACATTGCAAGGTGCAATTCTGAAATTTTTTGCTTTTTCCTGCTCCTCTTAGCATGATAAAGAAGATTCAAAGAGAGTGAGATGCCAGCTCCTTTCATTCAGTCAGTAGCTTCAAACATTTCTGGTATATGAATAACATGATGTTTTTCAATGGCAAAAATCAATGAATATTGTAAATGCACAAACAGTAATTTCTCCGCATTGCAAGGTGCAATTCTGAAATTTTTTGCTTTTTCCTGCTCCTCTTAGCATGATAAAGAAGATTCAAAGAGAGTGAGATGCCAGCTCCTTTCATTCAGTCAGTAGCTTCAATCATTTCTGGACGTTTTTCAATGGCAAAAATCAATGAATATTGTAAATGCACAAACAGTAATTTCTCCGCATTGCAAGGTGCAATTCTGAAATTTTTTGCTTTTTCCTGCTCCTCTTAGCATGATAAAGAAGATTCAAAGAGAGTGAGATGTCAGCTCCTTTCATTCAGTCAGTAGCTTCAAACATTTCTGGTATATGAATAACATGATGTTTTTCAATGGCAAAAATCAATGAATATTGTAAATGCACAAACAGTAATTTCTCCGCATTGCAAGGTGCAATTCTGAAATTTTTTGCTTTTTCCTGCTCCTCTTAGCATGATAAAGAAGATTCAAAGAGAGTGAGATGCCAGCTCCTTTCATTCAGTCAGTAGCTTCAATCATTTCTTGACGTTTTTCAATGGCAAAAATCAATGAATATTGTAAATGCACAAACAGTAATTTCTCCGCATTGCAAGGTGCAATTCTGAAATTTTTTGCTTTTTCCTGCTCCTCTTAGCATGATAAAGAAGATTCAAAGAGAGTGAGATGCCAGCTCCTTTCATTCAGTCAGTAGCTTCAATCATTTCTGGACGTTTTTCAATGGCAAAAATCAATGAATATTGTAAATGCACAAACAGTAATTTCTCCGCATTGCAAGGTGCAATTCTGAAATTTTTTGCTTTTTCCTGCTCCTCTTAGCATGATAAAGAAGATTCAAAGAGAGTGAGATGCCAACTCCTTTCATTCAGTCAGTAGCTTCAAACATTTCTGGTATATGAATAACATGATGTTTTTCAATGGCAAAAATCAATGAATATTGTAAATGCACAAACAGTAATTTCTCCGCATTGCAAGGTGCAATTCTGAAATTTTTTGCTTTTTCCTGCTCCTCTTAGCATGATAAAGAAGATTCAAAGAGAGTGAGATGCCAGCTCCTTTCATTCAGTCAGTAGCTTCAATCATTTCTGGACGTTTTTCAATTTTCAAAAATCAATGAATATTGTAAATGCACAAACAGTAATTTCTCCGCATTGCAAGGTGCAATTCTGAAATTTTTTGCTTTTTCCTGCTCCTCTTAGCATGATAAAGAAGATTCAAAGAGAGTGAGATGCCAGCTCCTTTCATTCAGTCAGTACCTTCAATCATTTCTGGACGTTTTTCAATGGCAAAAATCAATGAATATTGTAAATGCACAAACAGTAATTTCTCCGCATTGCAAGGTGCAATTCTGAAATTTTTTGCTTTTTCCCGCTCCTCTTAGCATGATAAAGAAGATTCAAAGAGAGTGAGGTGCCAGCTCCTTTCATTCAGTCAGTAGCTTCAAACATTTCTGGTATATGAATAACATGTTTTTCAATGGCAAAAATCAATGAATATTGTAAATGCACAAACAGTAATTTCTCCGCATTGCAAGGTGCAATTCTGAAATTTTTTGCTTTTTCCTGCTCCTCTTAGCATGATAAAGAAGATTCAAAGAGAGTGAGATGCCAGCTCCTTTCATTCAATCAGTAGCTTCAATCATTTCTGGACGTTTTTCAATGGCAAAAATCAATGAATATTGTATATGCACAAACAGTAATTTCTCCGCATTGCAAGGTGCAATTCTGAAATTTTTTGCTTTTTCCTGCTCCTCTTAGCATGATAAAGAAGATTCAAAGAGAGTGAGATGCCAGCTCCTTTCATTCAGTCAGTAGCTTCAATCATTTCTGGACGTTTTTCAATGGCAAAAATCAATGAATATTGTAAATGCACAAACAGTAATTTCTCCGCATTGCAAGGTGCAATTCTGAAATTTTTTGCTTTTTCCTGCTCCTCGTAGCATGATAAAGAAGATTCAAAGAGAGTGAGATGCCAGCTCCTTTGATTCAGTCAGTAGCTTCAAACATTTCTGGTATATGAATAACATGATGTTTTTCAATGGCAAAATCAATGAATATTGTAAATGCACAAACAGTAATTTCTCCGCATTGCAAGGTGGAATTCTGAAATTTTTTGCTTTTTCCTGCTCCTCTTAGCATGATAAAGAAGATTCAAAGAGAGTGAGATGCCAGCTCCTTTCATTCAGTCAGTAGCTTCAATCATTTCTGGACGTTTTTCAATGGCAAAAATCAATGAATATTGTAAATGCACAAACAGTAATTTCTCCGCATTGCAAGGTGCAATTCTGAAATTTTTTGCTTTTTCCTGCTCCTCTTAGCATGATAAAGATTCAAAGAGAGTGAGATGCCAGCTCCTTTGATTCAGTCAGTAGCTTCAAACATTTCTGGTATATGAATAACATGATGTTTTTCAATGGCAAAAATCAATGAATATTGTAAATGCACAAACAGTAATTTCTCCGCATTGCAAGGTGCAAGTCTGAAATTTTTTGCTTTTTCCTGCTCCTCTTAGCATGATAAAGAAGATTCAAAGAGAGTGAGATGCCAGCTACTTTCATTCAGTCAGTAGCTTCAATCATTTCTGGACGTTTTTCAATGGTAAAAATCAATGAATATTGTAAATGCACAAACAGTAATTTCTCCACATTGCAAGGTGCAATTCTGAAATTTTTTGCTTTTTCCTGCTCCTCTTAGCATGATAAAGAAGATTCAAAGAGAGTGAGATGCCAGCTCCTTTCATTCAGTCAGTAGCTTCAAACATTTCTGGTATATGAATAACATGATGTTTTTCAATGGCAAAAATCAATGAATATTGTAAATGCACAAACAGTAATTTCTCCGCATTGCAAGGTGCAAGTCTGAAATTTTTTGCTTTTTCCTGCTCCTCTTAGCATGATAAAGAAGATTCAAAGAGAGTGAGATGCCAGCTACTTTCATTCAGTCAGTAGCTTCAATCATTTCTGGACGTTTTTCAATGGTAAAAATCAATGAATATTGTAAATGCACAAACAGTAATTTCTCCACATTGCAAGGTGCAATTCTGAAATTTTTTGCTTTTTCCTGCTCCTCTTAGCATGATAAAGAAGATTCAAAGAGAGTGAGATGCCAGCTCCTTTCATTCAGTCAGTAGCTTCAAACATTTCTGGTATATGAATAACATGATGTTTTTCAATGGCAAAAATCAATGAATATTGTAAATGCACAAACAGTAATTTCTCCACATTGCAAGGTGCAATTCTGAAATTTTTTGCTTTTTCCTGCTCCTCTTAGCATGATAAAGAAGATTCAAAGAGAGTGAGATGCCAGCTCCTTTCATTCAGTCAGTAGCTTCAAACATTTCTGGTATATGAATAACATGATGTTTTTCAATGGCAAAAATCAATGAATATTGTAAATGCACAAACAGTAATTTCTCCGCATTGCAAGGTGCAATTCTGAAATTTTTTGCTTTTTCCTGCTCCTCTTAGCATGATAAAGAAGATTCAAAGAGAGTGAGATGCCAGCTCCTTTCATTCAGTCAGTAGCTTCAATCATTTCTGGACGTTTTTCAATGGCAAAAATCAATGAATATTGTAAATGCACAAACAGTAATTTCTCCGCATTGCAAGGTGCAATTCTGAAATTTTTTGCTTTTTCCTGCTCCTCTTAGCATGATAAAGAAGATTCAAAGAGAGTGAGATGTCAGCTCCTTTCATTCAGTCAGTAGCTTCAAACATTTCTGGTATATGAATAACATGATGTTTTTCAATGGCAAAAATCAATGAATATTGTAAATGCACAAACAGTAATTTCTCCGCATTGCAAGGTGCAATTCTGAAATTTTTTGCTTTTTCCTGCTCCTCTTAGCATGATAAAGAAGATTCAAAGAGAGTGAGATGCCAGCTCCTTTCATTCAGTCAGTAGCTTCAATCATTTCTGGACGTTTTTCAATGGCAAAAATCAATGAATATTGTAAATGCACAAACAGTAATTTCTCCGCATTGCAAGGTGCAATTCTGAAATTTTTTGCTTTTTCCTGCTCCTCTTAGCATGATAAAGAAGATTCAAAGAGAGTGAGATGCCAGCTCCTTTCATTCAGTCAGTAGCTTCAATCATTTCTGGACGTTTTTCAATGGCAAAAATCAATGAATATTGTAAATGCACAAACAGTAATTTCTCAGCATTGCAAGGTGCAATTCTGAAATTTTTTGCTTTTTCCTGCTCCTCTTAGCATGATAAAGAAGATTCAAAGAGAGTGAGATGCCAACTCCTTTCATTCAGTCAGTAGCTTCAAACATTTCTGGTATATGAATAACATGATGTTTTTCAATGGCAAAAATCAATGAATATTGTAAATGCACAAACAGTAATTTCTCCGCATTGCAAGGTGCAATTCTGAAATTTTTTGCTTTTTCCTGCTCCTCTTAGCATGATAAAGAAGATTCAAAGAGAGTGAGATGCCAGCTCCTTTCATTCAGTCAGTAGCTTCAATCATTTCTGGACGTTTTTCAATGGCAAAAATCAATGAATATTGTAAATGCACAAACAGTAATTTCTCCGCATTGCAAGGTGCAATTCTGAAATTTTTTGCTTTTTCCTGCTCCTCTTAGCATGATAAAGAAGATTCAAAGAGAGTGAGATGCCAGCTCCTTTCATTCAGTCAGTACCTTCAATCATTTCTGGACGTTTTTCAATGGCAAAAATCAATGAATATTGTAAATGCACAAACAGTAATTTCTCCGCATTGCAAGGTGCAATTCTGAAATTTTTTGCTTTTTCCCGCTCCTCTTAGCATGATAAAGAAGATTCAAAGAGAGTGAGGTGCCAGCTCCTTTCATTCAGTCAGTAGCTTCAAACATTTCTGGTATATGAATAACATGTTTTTCAATGGCAAAAATCAATGAATATTGTAAATGCACAAACAGTAATTTCTCCGCATTGCAAGGTGCAATTCTGAAATTTTTTGCTTTTTCCTGCTCCTCTTAGCATGATAAAGAAGATTCAAAGAGAGTGAGATGCCAGCTCCTTTCATTCAATCAGTAGCTTCAATCATTTCTGGACGTTTTTCAATGGCAAAAATCAATGAATATTGTATATGCACAAACAGTAATTTCTCCGCATTGCAAGGTGCAATTCTGAAATTTTTTGCTTTTTCCTGCTCCTCTTAGCATGATAAAGAAGATTCAAAGAGAGTGAGATGCCAGCTCCTTTCATTCAGTCAGTAGCTTCAATCATTTCTGGACGTTTTTCAATGGCAAAAATCAATGAATATTGTAAATGCACAAACAGTAATTTCTCCGCATTGCAAGGTGCAATTCTGAAATTTTTTGCTTTTTCCTGCTCCTCTTAGCATGATAAAGAAGATTCAAAGAGAGTGAGATGCCAGCTCCTTTGATTCAGTCAGTAGCTTCAAACATTTCTGGTATATGAATAACATGATGTTTTTCAATGGCAAAAATCAATGAATATTGTAAATGCACAAACAGTAATTTCTCCGCATTGCAAGGTGCAAGTCTGAAATTTTTTGCTTTTTCCTGCTCCTCTTAGCATGATAAAGAAGATTCAAAGAGAGTGAGATGCCAGCTACTTTCATTCAGTCAGTAGCTTCAATCATTTCTGGACGTTTTTCAATGGTAAAAATCAATGAATATTGTAAATGCACAAACAGTAATTTCTCCACATTGCAAGGTGCAATTCTGAAATTTTTTGCTTTTTCCTGCTCCTCTTAGCATGATAAAGAAGATTCAAAGAGAGTGAGATGCCAGCTCCTTTCATTCAGTCAGTAGCTTCAAACATTTCTGGTATATGAATAACATGATGTTTTTCAATGGCAAAAATCAATGAATATTGTAAATGCACAAACAGTAATTTCTCCGCATTGCAAGGTGCAAGTCTGAAATTTTTTGCTTTTTCCTGCTCCTCTTAGCATGATAAAGAAGATTCAAAGAGAGTGAGATGCCAGCTACTTTCATTCAGTCAGTAGCTTCAATCATTTCTGGACATTTTTCAATGGTATAAATCAATGAATATTGTAAATGCACAAACAGTTATTTCTCCACATTGCAAGGTGCAATTCTGAAATTTTTTGCTTTTTCCTGCTCCTCTTAGCATGATAAAGAAGATTCAAAGAGAGTGAGATGCCAGCTCCTTTCATTCAGTCAGTAGCTTCAAACATTTCTGGTATATGAATAACATGATGTTTTTCAATGGCAAAAATCAATGAATATTGTAAATGCACAAACAGTAATTTCTCCACATTGCAAGGTGCAATTCTGAAATTTTTTGCTTTTTCCTGCTCCTCTTAGCATGATAAAGAAGATTCAAAGAGAGTGAGATGCCAGCTCCTTTCATTCAGTCAGTAGCTTCAAACATTTCTGGTATATGAATAACATGATGTTTTTCAATGGCAAAAATCAATGAATATTGTAAATGCACAAACAGTAATTTCTCCGCATTGCAAGGTGCAATTCTGAAATTTTTTGCTTTTTCCTGCTCCTCTTAGCATGATAAAGAAGATTCAAAGAGAGTGAGATGCCAGCTCCTTTCATTCAGTCAGTAGCTTCAATCATTTCTGGACGTTTTTCAATGGCAAAAATCAATGAATATTGTAAATGCACAAACAGTAATTTCTCCGCATTGCAAGGTGCAATTCTGAAATTTTTTGCTTTTTCCTGCTCCTCTTAGCATGATAAAGAAGATTCAAAGAGAGTGAGATGTCAGCTCCTTTCATTCAGTCAGTAGCTTCAAACATTTCTGGTATATGAATAACATGATGTTTTTCAATGGCAAAAATCAATGAATATTGTAAATGCACAAACAGTAATTTCTCCGCATTGCAAGGTGCAATTCTGAAATTTTTTGCTTTTTCCTGCTCCTCTTAGCATGATAAAGAAGATTCAAAGAGAGTGAGATGCCAGCTCCTTTCATTCAGTCAGTAGCTTCAATCATTTCTGGACGTTTTTCAATGGCAAAAATCAATGAATATTGTAAATGCACAAACAGTAATTTCTCCACATTGCAAGGTGCAATTCTGAAATTTTTTGCTTTTTCCTGCTCCTCTTAGCATGATAAAGAAGATTCAAAGAGAGTGAGATGCCAGCTCCTTTCATTCAGTCAGTAGCTTCAAACATTTCTGGTATATGAATAACATGATGTTTTTCAATGGCAAAAATCAATGAATATTGTAAATGCACAAACAGTAATTTCTCCACATTGCAAGGTGCAATTCTGAAATTTTTTGCTTTTTCCTGCTCCTCTTAGCATGATAAAGAAGATTCAAAGAGAGTGAGATGCCAGCTCCTTTCATTCAGTCAGTAGCTTCAAACATTTCTGGTATATGAATAACATGATGTTTTTCAATGGCAAAAATCAATGAATATTGTAAATGCACAAACAGTAATTTCTCCGCATTGCAAGGTGCAAGTCTGAAATTTTTTGCTTTTTCCTGCTCCTCTTAGCATGATAAAGAAGATTCAAAGAGAGTGAGATGCCAGCTACTTTCATTCAGTCAGTAGCTTCAATCATTTCTGGACGTTTTTCAATGGTAAAAATCAATGAATATTGTAAATGCACAAACAGTAATTTCTCCGCATTGCAAGGTGCAAGTCTGAAATTTTTTGCTTTTTCCTGCTCCTCTTAGCATGATAAAGAAGATTCAAAGAGAGTGAGATGCCAGCTACTTTCATTCAGTCAGTAGCTTCAATCATTTCTGGACGTTTTTCAATGGTAAAAATCAATGAATATTGTAAATGCACAAACAGTAATTTCTCCACATTGCAAGGTGCAATTCTGAAATTTTTTGCTTTTTCCTGCTCCTCTTAGCATGATAAAGAAGATTCAAAGAGAGTGAGATGCCAGCTCCTTTCATTCAGTCAGTAGCTTCAAACATTTCTGGTATATGAATAACATGATGTTTTTCAATGGCAAAAATCAATGAATATTGTAAATGCACAAACAGTAATTTCTCCACATTGCAAGGTGCAATTCTGAAATTTTTTGCTTTTTCCTGCTCCTCTTAGCATGATAAAGAAGATTCAAAGAGAGTGAGATGCCAGCTCCTTTCATTCAGTCAGTAGCTTCAAACATTTCTGGTATATGAATAACATGATGTTTTTCAATGGCAAAAATCAATGAATATTGTAAATGCACAAACAGTAATTTCTCCGCATTGCAAGGTGCAATTCTGAAATTTTTTGCTTTTTCCTGCTCCTCTTAGCATGATAAAGAAGATTCAAAGAGAGTGAGATGCCAGCTCCTTTCATTCAGTCAGTAGCTTCAATTATTTCTGGACGTTTTTCAATGGCAAAAATCAATGAATATTGTAAATGCACAAACAGTAATTTCTCCGCATTGCAAGGTGCAATTCTGAAATTTTTTGCTTTTTCCTGCTCCTCTTAGCATGATAAAGAAGATTCAAAGAGAGTGAGATGTCAGCTCCTTTCATTCAGTCAGTAGCTTCAAACATTTCTGGTATATGAATAACATGATGTTTTTCAATGGCAAAAATCAATGAATATTGTAAATGCACAAACAGTAATTTCTCCGCATTGCAAGGTGCAATTCTGAAATTTTTTGCTTTTTCCTGCTCCTCTTAGCATGATAAAGAAGATTCAAAGAGAGTGAGATGCCAGCTCCTTTCATTCAGTCAGTAGCTTCAATCATTTCTGGACGTTTTTCAATGGCAAAAATCAATGAATATTGTAAATGCACAAACAGTAATTTCTCCGCATTGCAAGGTGCAATTCTGAAATTTTTTGCTTTTTCCTGCTCCTCTTAGCATGATAAAGAAGATTCAAAGAGAGTGAGATGCCAGCTCCTTTCGTTCAGTCAGTAGCTTCAATCATTTCTGGACGTTTTTCAATGGCAAAAATCATTGAATATTATAAATGCACAAACAGTAATTTCTCCGCATTGCAAGGTACAATTCTGAAATTTTTTACTTTTTCCTGCTCCTCTTAGCATGATAAAGAAGATTCAAAGAGAGTGAGATGCCAGCTCCTTTCATTCAGTCAGTAGCTTCAATCATTTCTGGACGTTTTTCAATGGCAAAAATCAATGAATATTGTAAATGCACAAACAGTAATTTCTCCGCATTGCAAGGTGCAATTCTGAAATTTTTTGCTTTTTCCTGCTCCTCTTAGCATGATAAAGAAGATTCAAAGAGAGTGAGATACCAGCTCCTTTCATTCAGTCAGTAGCTTCAAACATTTCTGGTATATGAATAACATGATGTTTTTCAATGGCAAAAATCAATGAATATTGTAAATGCACAAACAGTAATTTCTCCGCATTGCAAGGTGCAAGTCTGAAATTTTTTGCTTTTTCCTGCTCCTCTTAGCATGATAAAGAAGATTCAAAGAGAGTGAGATGCCAGCTCCTTTCATTCAGTCAGTAGCTTCAATCATTTCTGGATGTTTTTCAATGGCAAAAATCAATGAATATTGTAAATGCACAAACTGTAATTTCTCCGTATTGCAAGGTGCAATTCTGCAATTTTTTGCTTTTTCCTGCTCCTCTTAGCATGATAAAGAAGATTCAAAGAGAGTGAGATGCCAGCTCCTTTCATTCAGTCAGTAGCTTCAATCATTTCTGGACGTTTTTCAATGGCAAAAATCAATGAATATTGTAAATGCACAAACAGTAATTTCTCCGCATTGCAAGGTGCAATTCTGAAATTTTTTGCTTTTTCCTGCTCCTCTTAGCATGATAAAGAAGATTCAAAGAGAGTGAGATGCCAGCTCCTTTCATTTAGTCAGTACCTTCAATCATTTCTGGACGTTTTTCAATGGCAAAAATCAATGAATATTGTAAATGCACAAACAGTAATTTCTCCGCATTGCAAGGTGCAATTCTGAAATTTTTTGCTTTTTCCCGCTCCTCTTAGCATGATAAAGAAGATTCAAAGAGAGTGAGGTGCCAGCTCCTTTCATTCAGTCAGTAGCTTCAAACATTTCTGGTATATGAATAACATGTTTTTCAATGGCAAAAATCAATGAATATTGTAAATGCACAAACAGTAATTTCTCCGCATTGCAAGGTGCAATTCTGAAATTTTTTGATTTTTCCTGCTCCTCTTAGCATGATAAAGAAGATTCAAAGAGAGTGAGATGCCAGCTCCTTTCATTCAGTCAGTAGCTTCAATCATTTCTGGACGTTTTTCAATGGCAAAAATCAATGAATATTGTAAATGCACAAACAGTAATTTCTCCGAATTGCAAGGTGCAATTCTGAAATTTTTTGCTTTTTCCTGCTCCTCTTAGCATGATAAAGAAGATTCAAAGAGAGTGAGATGCCAGCTCCTTTCATTCAGTCAGTAGCTTCAAACATTTCTGATATATGAATAACATGATGTTTTTCAATGGCAAAAATCAATGAATATTGTAAATGCACAAACAGTAATTTCTCCGCATTGCAAGGTGCAATTCTGAAATTTTTTGCTTTTTCCTGCTCCTCTTAGCATGATAAAGAAGATTCAAAGAGAGTGAGATGCCAGCTCCTTTCATTCAGTCAGTAGCTTCAAACATTTCTGGTATATGAATAACATGATGTTTTTCAATGGCAAAAATCAATGAATATTGTAAATGCACAAACAGTAATTTTTCCGCATTGCAAGGTGCAAGTCTGAAATTTTTTGCTTTTTCCTGCTCCTCTTAGCATGATAAAGAAGATTCAAAGAGAGTGAGATGCCAGCTACTTTCATTCAGTCAGTAGCTTCTATCATTTCTGGACGTTTTTCAATGGTAAAAATCAATGAATATTGTAAATGCACAAACAGTAATTTCTCCACATTGCAAGGTGCAATTCTGAAATTTTTTGCTTTTTCCTGCTCCTCTTAGCATGATAAAGAAGATTCAAAGAGAGTGAGATGCCAGCTCCTTTCATTCAGTCAGTAGCTTCAAACATTTCTGGTATATGAATAACATGATGTTTTTCAATGGCAAAAATCAATGAATATTGTAAATGCACAAACAGTAATTTCTCCGCATTGCAAGGTGCAATTCTGAAATTTTTTGCTTTTTCCTGCTCCTCTTAGCATGATAAAGAAGATTCAAAGAGAGTGAGATGCCAGCTCCTTTCATTCAGTCAGTAGCTTCAAACATTTCTGGTATATGAATAACATGATGTTTTTCAATGGCAAAAATCAATGAATATTGTAAATGCACAAACAGTAATTTCTCCGCATTGCAAGGTGCAATTCTGAAATTTTTTGCTTTTTCCTGCTCCTCTTAGCATGATAAAGAAGATTCAAAGAGAGTGAGATGCCAGCTCCTTTCATTCAGTCAGTAGCTTCAATTATTTCTGGACGTTTTTCAATGGCAAAAATCAATGAATATTGTAAATGCACAAACAGTAATTTCTCCGCATTGCAAGGTGCAATTCTGAAATTTTTTGCTTTTTCCTGCTCCTCTTAGCATGATAAAGAAGATTCAAAGAGAGTGAGATGTCAGCTCCTTTCATTCAGTCAGTAGCTTCAAACATTTCTGGTATATGAATAACATGATGTTTTTCAATGGCAAAAATCAATGAATATTGTAAATGCACAAACAGTAATTTCTCCGCATTGCAAGGTGCAATTCTGAAATTTTTTGCTTTTTCCTGCTCCTCTTAGCATGATAAAGAAGATTCAAAGAGAGTGAGATGCCAGCTCCTTTCGTTCAGTCAGTAGCTTCAATCATTTCTGGACGTTTTTCAATGGCAAAAATCATTGAATATTATAAATGCACAAACAGTAATTTCTCCGCATTGCAAGGTACAATTCTGAAATTTTTTACTTTTTCCTGCTCCTCTTAGCATGATAAAGAAGATTCAAAGAGAGTGAGATGCCAGCTCCTTTCATTCAGTCAGTAGCTTCAATCATTTCTGGACGTTTTTCAATGGCAAAAATCAATGAATATTGTAAATGCACAAACAGTAATTTCTCCGCATTGCAAGGTGCAATTCTGAAATTTTTTGCTTTTTCCTGCTCCTCTTAGCATGATAAAGAAGATTCAAAGAGAGTGAGATACCAGCTCCTTTCATTCAGTCAGTAGCTTCAAACATTTCTGGTATATGAATAACATGATGTTTTTCAATGGCAAAAATCAATGAATATTGTAAATGCACAAACAGTAATTTCTCCGCATTGCAAGGTGCAAGTCTGAAATTTTTTGCTTTTTCCTGCTCCTCTTAGCATGATAAAGAAGATTCAAAGAGAGTGAGATGCCAGCTCCTTTCATTCAGTCAGTAGCTTCAATCATTTCTGGATGTTTTTCAATGGCAAAAATCAATGAATATTGTAAATGCACAAACTGTAATTTCTCCGTATTGCAAGGTGCAATTCTGCAATTTTTTGCTTTTTCCTGCTCCTCTTAGCATGATAAAGAAGATTCAAAGAGAGTGAGATGCCAGCTCCTTTCATTCAGTCAGTAGCTTCAATCATTTCTGGACGTTTTTCAATGGCAAAAATCAATGAATATTGTAAATGCACAAACAGTAATTTCTCCGCATTGCAAGGTGCAATTCTGAAATTTTTTGCTTTTTCCTGCTCCTCTTAGCATGATAAAGAAGATTCAAAGAGAGTGAGATGCCAGCTCCTTTCATTTAGTCAGTACCTTCAATCATTTCTGGACGTTTTTCAATGGCAAAAATCAATGAATATTGTAAATGCACAAACAGTAATTTCTCCGCATTGCAAGGTGCAATTCTGAAATTTTTTGCTTTTTCCCGCTCCTCTTAGCATGATAAAGAAGATTCAAAGAGAGTGAGGTGCCAGCTCCTTTCATTCAGTCAGTAGCTTCAAACATTTCTGGTATATGAATAACATGTTTTTCAATGGCAAAAATCAATGAATATTGTAAATGCACAAACAGTAATTTCTCCGCATTGCAAGGTGCAATTCTGAAATTTTTTGATTTTTCCTGCTCCTCTTAGCATGATAAAGAAGATTCAAAGAGAGTGAGATGCCAGCTCCTTTCATTCAGTCAGTAGCTTCAATCATTTCTGGACGTTTTTCAATGGCAAAAATCAATGAATATTGTAAATGCACAAACAGTAATTTCTCCGAATTGCAAGGTGCAATTCTGAAATTTTTTGCTTTTTCCTGCTCCTCTTAGCATGATAAAGAAGATTCAAAGAGAGTGAGATGCCAGCTCCTTTCATTCAGTCAGTAGCTTCAAACATTTCTGATATATGAATAACATGATGTTTTTCAATGGCAAAAATCAATGAATATTGTAAATGCACAAACAGTAATTTCTCCGCATTGCAAGGTGCAATTCTGAAATTTTTTGCTTTTTCCTGCTCCTCTTAGCATGATAAAGAAGATTCAAAGAGAGTGAGATGCCAGCTCCTTTCATTCAGTCAGTAGCTTCAAACATTTCTGGTATATGAATAACATGATGTTTTTCAATGGCAAAAATCAATGAATATTGTAAATGCACAAACAGTAATTTTTCCGCATTGCAAGGTGCAAGTCTGAAATTTTTTGCTTTTTCCTGCTCCTCTTAGCATGATAAAGAAGATTCAAAGAGAGTGAGATGCCAGCTACTTTCATTCAGTCAGTAGCTTCTATCATTTCTGGACGTTTTTCAATGGTAAAAATCAATGAATATTGTAAATGCACAAACAGTAATTTCTCCACATTGCAAGGTGCAATTCTGAAATTTTTTGCTTTTTCCTGCTCCTCTTAGCATGATAAAGAAGATTCAAAGAGAGTGAGATGCCAGCTCCTTTCATTCAGTCAGTAGCTTCAAACATTTCTGGTATATGAATAACATGATGTTTTTCAATGGCAAAAATCAATGAATATTGTAAATGCACAAACAGTAATTTCTCCGCATTGCAAGGTGCAATTCTGAAATTTTTTGCTTTTTCCTGCTCCTCTTAGCATGATAAAGAAGATTCAAAGAGAGTGAGATGCCAGCTCCTTTCATTCAGTCAGTAGCTTCAATCATTTCTGGATGTTTTTCAATGGCAAAAATCAATGAATATTGTAAATGCACAAGCTGTAATTTCTCCGCATTGCAAGGTGCAATTCTGAAATTTTTTGCTTTTTCCTGCTCCTCTTAGCATGATAAAGAAGATTCAAAGAGAGTGAGATGCCAGCTCCTTTCATTCAGTCAGTAGCTTCAATCATTTCTGGACGTTTTTCAGTGGCAAAAATCAATGAATATTGTAAATGCACAAACAGTAATTTCTCCGCATTGCAAGGTGCAATTCTGAAATTTTTTGCTTTTTCCTGCTCCTCTTAGCATGATAAAGAAGATTCAAAGAGAGTGAGATGCCAGCTCCTTTCATTCAGTCAGTACCTTCAATCCTTTCTGGACGTTTTTCAATGGCAAAAATCAATGAATATTGTAAATGCACAAACAGTAATTTCTCCGCATTGCAAGGTGCAAGTCTGAAATTTTTTGCTTTTTCCTGCTCCTCTTAGCATGATAAAGAAGATTCAAAGAGAGTGAGATGCCAGCTACTTTCATTCAGTCAGTAGCTTCAATCATTTCTGGACGTTTTTCAATGGTAAAAATCAATGAATATTGTAAATGCACAAACAGTAATTTCTCCACATTGCAAGGTGCAATTCTGAAATTTTTTGCTTTTTCCTGCTCCTCTTAGCATGATAAAGAAGATTCAAAGAGAGTGAGATGCCAGCTCCTTTCATTCAGTCAGTAGCTTCAAACATTTCTGGTATATGAATAACATGATGTTTTTCAATGGCAAAAATCAATGAATATTGTAAATGCACAAACAGTAATTTCTCCGCATTGCAAGGTGCAATTCTGAAATTTTTTGCTTTTTCCTGCTCCTCTTAGCATGATAAAGAAGATTCAAAGAGAGTGAGATGCCAGCTCCTTTCATTCAGTCAGTAGCTTCAATTATTTCTGGACGTTTTTCAATGGCAAAAATCAATGAATATTGTAAATGCACAAACAGTAATTTCTCCGCATTGCAAGGTGCAATTCTGAAATTTTTTGCTTTTTCCTGCTCCTCTTAGCATGATAAAGAAGATTCAAAGAGAGTGAGATGTCAGCTCCTTTCATTCAGTCAGTAGCTTCAAACATTTCTGGTATATGAATAACATGATGTTTTTCAATGGCAAAAATCAATGAATATTGTAAATGCACAAACAGTAATTTCTCCGCATTGCAAGGTGCAATTCTGAAATTTTTTGCTTTTTCCTGCTCCTCTTAGCATGATAAAGAAGATTCAAAGAGAGTGAGATGCCAGCTCCTTTCGTTCAGTCAGTAGCTTCAATCATTTCTGGACGTTTTTCAATGGCAAAAATCATTGAATATTATAAATGCACAAACAGTAATTTCTCCGCATTGCAAGGTACAATTCTGAAATTTTTTACTTTTTCCTGCTCCTCTTAGCATGATAAAGAAGATTCAAAGAGAGTGAGATGCCAGCTCCTTTCATTCAGTCAGTAGCTTCAATCATTTCTGGACGTTTTTCAATGGCAAAAATCAATGAATATTGTAAATGCACAAACAGTAATTTCTCCGCATTGCAAGGTGCAATTCTGAAATTTTTTGCTTTTTCCTGCTCCTCTTAGCATGATAAAGAAGATTCAAAGAGAGTGAGATACCAGCTCCTTTCATTCAGTCAGTAGCTTCAAACATTTCTGGTATATGAATAACATGATGTTTTTCAATGGCAAAAATCAATGAATATTGTAAATGCACAAACAGTAATTTCTCCGCATTGCAAGGTGCAAGTCTGAAATTTTTTGCTTTTTCCTGCTCCTCTTAGCATGATAAAGAAGATTCAAAGAGAGTGAGATGCCAGCTCCTTTCATTCAGTCAGTAGCTTCAATCATTTCTGGATGTTTTTCAATGGCAAAAATCAATGAATATTGTAAATGCACAAACTGTAATTTCTCCGTATTGCAAGGTGCAATTCTGCAATTTTTTGCTTTTTCCTGCTCCTCTTAGCATGATAAAGAAGATTCAAAGAGAGTGAGATGCCAGCTCCTTTCATTCAGTCAGTAGCTTCAATCATTTCTGGACGTTTTTCAATGGCAAAAATCAATGAATATTGTAAATGCACAAACAGTAATTTCTCCGCATTGCAAGGTGCAATTCTGAAATTTTTTGCTTTTTCCTGCTCCTCTTAGCATGATAAAGAAGATTCAAAGAGAGTGAGATGCCAGCTCCTTTCATTTAGTCAGTACCTTCAATCATTTCTGGACGTTTTTCAATGGCAAAAATCAATGAATATTGTAAATGCACAAACAGTAATTTCTCCGCATTGCAAGGTGCAATTCTGAAATTTTTTGCTTTTTCCCGCTCCTCTTAGCATGATAAAGAAGATTCAAAGAGAGTGAGGTGCCAGCTCCTTTCATTCAGTCAGTAGCTTCAAACATTTCTGGTATATGAATAACATGTTTTTCAATGGCAAAAATCAATGAATATTGTAAATGCACAAACAGTAATTTCTCCGCATTGCAAGGTGCAATTCTGAAATTTTTTGATTTTTCCTGCTCCTCTTAGCATGATAAAGAAGATTCAAAGAGAGTGAGATGCCAGCTCCTTTCATTCAGTCAGTAGCTTCAATCATTTCTGGACGTTTTTCAATGGCAAAAATCAATGAATATTGTAAATGCACAAACAGTAATTTCTCCGAATTGCAAGGTGCAATTCTGAAATTTTTTGCTTTTTCCTGCTCCTCTTAGCATGATAAAGAAGATTCAAAGAGAGTGAGATGCCAGCTCCTTTCATTCAGTCAGTAGCTTCAAACATTTCTGATATATGAATAACATGATGTTTTTCAATGGCAAAAATCAATGAATATTGTAAATGCACAAACAGTAATTTCTCCGCATTGCAAGGTGCAATTCTGAAATTTTTTGCTTTTTCCTGCTCCTCTTAGCATGATAAAGAAGATTCAAAGAGAGTGAGATGCCAGCTCCTTTCATTCAGTCAGTAGCTTCAAACATTTCTGGTATATGAATAACATGATGTTTTTCAATGGCAAAAATCAATGAATATTGTAAATGCACAAACAGTAATTTTTCCGCATTGCAAGGTGCAAGTCTGAAATTTTTTGCTTTTTCCTGCTCCTCTTAGCATGATAAAGAAGATTCAAAGAGAGTGAGATGCCAGCTACTTTCATTCAGTCAGTAGCTTCTATCATTTCTGGACGTTTTTCAATGGTAAAAATCAATGAATATTGTAAATGCACAAACAGTAATTTCTCCACATTGCAAGGTGCAATTCTGAAATTTTTTGCTTTTTCCTGCTCCTCTTAGCATGATAAAGAAGATTCAAAGAGAGTGAGATGCCAGCTCCTTTCATTCAGTCAGTAGCTTCAAACATTTCTGGTATATGAATAACATGATGTTTTTCAATGGCAAAAATCAATGAATATTGTAAATGCACAAACAGTAATTTCTCCGCATTGCAAGGTGCAATTCTGAAATTTTTTGCTTTTTCCTGCTCCTCTTAGCATGATAAAGAAGATTCAAAGAGAGTGAGATGCCAGCTCCTTTCATTCAGTCAGTAGCTTCAATCATTTCTGGATGTTTTTCAATGGCAAAAATCAATGAATATTGTAAATGCACAAGCTGTAATTTCTCCGCATTGCAAGGTGCAATTCTGAAATTTTTTGCTTTTTCCTGCTCCTCTTAGCATGATAAAGAAGATTCAAAGAGAGTGAGATGCCAGCTCCTTTCATTCAGTCAGTAGCTTCAATCATTTCTGGACGTTTTTCAGTGGCAAAAATCAATGAATATTGTAAATGCACAAACAGTAATTTCTCCGCATTGCAAGGTGCAATTCTGAAATTTTTTGCTTTTTCCTGCTCCTCTTAGCATGATAAAGAAGATTCAAAGAGAGTGAGATGCCAGCTCCTTTCATTCAGTCAGTACCTTCAATCCTTTCTGGACGTTTTTCAATGGCAAAAATCAATGAATATTGTAAATGCACAAACAGTAATTTCTCCGCATTGCAAGGTGCAAGTCTGAAATTTTTTGCTTTTTCCTGCTCCTCTTAGCATGATAAAGAAGATTCAAAGAGAGTGAGATGCCAGCTACTTTCATTCAGTCAGTAGCTTCAATCATTTCTGGACGTTTTTCAATGGTAAAAATCAATGAATATTGTAAATGCACAAACAGTAATTTCTCCACATTGCAAGGTGCAATTCTGAAATTTTTTGCTTTTTCCTGCTCCTCTTAGCATGATAAAGAAGATTCAAAGAGAGTGAGATGCCAGCTCCTTTCATTCAGTCAGTAGCTTCAAACATTTCTGGTATATGAATAACATGATGTTTTTCAATGGCAAAAATCAATGAATATTGTAAATGCACAAACAGTAATTTCTCCGCATTGCAAGGTGCAATTCTGAAATTTTTTGCTTTTTCCTGCTCCTCTTAGCATGATAAAGAAGATTCAAAGAGAGTGAGATGCCAGCTCCTTTCATTCAGTCAGTAGCTTCAATCATTTCTGGATGTTTTTCAATGGCAAAAATCAATGAATATTGTAAATGCACAAACTGTAATTTCTCCGCATTGTAAGGTGCAATTCTGAAATTTTTTGCTTTTTCCTGCTCCTCTTAGCATGATAAAGAAGATTCAAAGAGAGTGAGATGCCAGCTCCTTTCATTCAGTCAGTAGCTTCAATCATTTCTGGACGTTTTTCAATGGCAAAAATCAATGAATATTGTAAATGCACAAACAGTAATTTCTCCGCATTGCAAGGTGCAATTCTGAAATTTATTGCTTTTTCCTGCTCCTCTTAGCATGATAAAGAAGATTCAAAGAGAGTGAGATGCCAGCTCCTTTCATTCAGTCAGTAGCTTCAATCATTTCTGGACGTTTTTCAATGGCAAAAATCAATGAATATTGTAAATGCACAAACAGTAATTTCTCCGCATTGCAAGGTGCAATTCTGAAAGTTTTTGCTTTTTCCCGCTCCTCTTAGCATGATAAAGAAGATTCAAAGAGAGTGAGGTGCCAGCTCCTTTCATTCAGTCAGTAGCTTCAAACATTTCTGGTATATGAATAACATGTTTTTCAATGGCAAAAATCAATGAATATTGTAAATGCACAAACAGTAATTTCTCCGCATTGCAAGGTGCAATTCTGAAATTTTTTGATTTTTCCTGCTCCTCTTAGCATGATAAAGAAGATTCAAAGAGAGTGAGATGCCAGCTCCTTTCATTCAGTCAGTAGGTTCAATCATTTCTGGATGTTTTTCAATGGCAAAAATCAATGAATATTGTAAATGCACAAACTGTAATTTCTCCGCATTGCAAGGTGCAATTCTGAAATTTTTTGCTTTTTCCTGCTCCTCTTAGCATGATAAAGAAGATTCAAAGAGAGTGAGATGCCAGCTCCTTTCATTCAGTCAGTAGCTTCAATCATTTCTGGACGTTTTTCAGTGGCAAAAATCAATGAATATTGTAAATGCACAAACAGTAATTTCTCCGCATTGCAAGGTGCAATTCTGAAATTTTTTGCTTTTTCCTGCTCCTCTTAGCATGATAAAGAAGATTCAAAGAGAGTGAGATGCCAGCTCCTTTCATTCAGTCAGTACCTTCAATCATTTCTGGACGTTTTTCAATGGCAAAAATCAATAAATATTGTAAATGCACAAACAGTAATTTCTCCGCATTGCAAGGTGCAAGTCTGAAATTTTTTGCTTTTTCCTGCTCCTCTTAGCATGATAAAGAAGATTCAAAGAGAGTGAGATGCCAGCTACTTTCATTCAGTCAGTAGCTTCAATCATTTCTGGACGTTTTTCAATGGTAAAAATCAATGAATATTGTAAATGCACAAACAGTAATTTCTCCACATTGCAAGGTGCAATTCTGAAATTTTTTGCTTTTTCCTGCTCCTCTTAGCATGATAAAGAAGATTCAAAGAGAGTGAGATGCCAGCTCCTTTCATTCAGTCAGTAGCTTCAAACATTTCTGGTATATGAATAACATGATGTTTTTCAATGGCAAAAATCAATGAATATTGTAAATGCACAAACAGTAATTTCTCCGCATTGCAAGGTGCAATTCTGAAATTTTTTGCTTTTTCCTGCTCCTCTTAGCATGATAAAGAAGATTCAAAGAGAGTGAGATGCCAGCTCCTTTCATTCAGTCAGTACCTTCAATCATTTCTGGACGTTTTTCAATGGCAAAAATCAATGAATATTGTAAATGCACAAACAGTAATTTCTCCGCATTGCAAGGTGCAATTCTGAAATTTTTTGCTTTTTCCCGCTCCTCTTAGCATGATAAAGAAGATTCAAAGAGAGTGAGGTGCCAGCTCCTTTCATTCAGTCAGTAGCTTCAAACATTTCTGGTATATGAATAACATGTTTTTCAATGGCAAAAATCAATGAATATTGTAAATGCACAAACAGTAATTTCTCCGCATTGCAAGGTGCAATTCTGAAATTTTTTGCTTTTTCCTGCTCCTCTTAGCATGATAAGAAGATTCAAAGAGAGTGAGATGCCAGCTCCTTTCATTCAGTCAGTAGCTTCAATCATTTCTGGACGTTTTTCAATGGCAAAAATCAATGAATATTGTAAATGCACAAACAGCAATTTCTCCGCATTGCAAGGTGCATTTCTGAAATTTTTTGCTTTTTCCTGCTCCTCTTAGCATGATAAACAAGATTCAAAGAGAGTGAGATGCCAGCTCCTTTCATTCAGTCAGTAGCTTCAATCATTTCTGGACGTTTTTCAATGGCAAAAATCAATGAATATTGTAAATGCACAAACAGTAATTTCTCCGCATTGCAAGGTGCAATTCTGAAATTTTTTGCTTTTTCCTGCTCCTCTTAGCATGATAAAGAAGATTCAAAGAGAGTGAGATGCCAGCTCCTTTCATTCAGTCAGTAGCTTCAAACATTTCTGGTATATGAATAACATGATGTTTTTCAATGGCAAAAATCAATGAATATTGTAAATGCACAAACAGTAATTTCTCCGCATTGCAAGGTGCAAGTCTGAAATTTTTTGCTTTTTCCTGCTCCTCTTAGCATGATAAAGAAGATTCAAAGAGAGTGAGATGCCAGCTCCTTTCATTCAGTCAGTAGCTTCAATCATTTCTGGATGTTTTTCAATGGCAAAAATCAATGAATATTGTAAATGCACAAACTGTAATTTCTCCGTATTGCAAGGTGCAATTCTGAAATTTTTTGCTTTTTCCTGCTCCTCTTAGCATGATAAAGAAGATTCAAAGAGAGTGAGATGCCAGCTCCTTTCATTCAGTCAGTAGCTTCAATCATTTCTGGACGTTTTTCAATGGCAAAAATCAATGAATATTGTAAATGCACAAACAGTAATTTCTCCGCATTGCAAGGTGCAATTCTGAAATTTTTTGCTTTTTCCTGCTCCTCTTAGCATGATAAAGAAGATTCAAAGAGAGTGAGATGCCAGCTCCTTTCATTTAGTCAGTACCTTCAATCATTTCTGGACGTTTTTCAATGGCAAAAATCAATGAATATTGTAAATGCACAAACAGTAATTTCTCCGCATTGCAAGGTGCAATTCTGAAATTTTTTGCTTTTTCCCGCTCCTCTTAGCATGATAAAGAAGATTCAAAGAGAGTGAGGTGCCAGCTCCTTTCATTCAGTCAGTAGCTTCAAACATTTCTGGTATATGAATAACATGTTTTTCAATGGCAAAAATCAATGAATATTGTAAATGCACAAACAGTAATTTCTCCGCATTGCAAGGTGCAATTCTGAAATTTTTTGATTTTTCCTGCTCCTCTTAGCATGATAAAGAAGATTCAAAGAGAGTGAGATGCCAGCTCCTTTCATTCAGTCAGTAGCTTCAATCATTTCTGGACGTTTTTCAATGGCAAAAATCAATGAATATTGTAAATGCACAAACAGTAATTTCTCCGAATTGCAAGGTGCAATTCTGAAATTTTTTGCTTTTTCCTGCTCCTCTTAGCATGATAAAGAAGATTCAAAGAGAGTGAGATGCCAGCTCCTTTCATTCAGTCAGTAGCTTCAAACATTTCTGATATATGAATAACATGATGTTTTTCAATGGCAAAAATCAATGAATATTGTAAATGCACAAACAGTAATTTCTCCGCATTGCAAGGTGCAATTCTGAAATTTTTTGCTTTTTCCTGCTCCTCTTAGCATGATAAAGAAGATTCAAAGAGAGTGAGATGCCAGCTCCTTTCATTCAGTCAGTAGCTTCAAACATTTCTGGTATATGAATAACATGATGTTTTTCAATGGCAAAAATCAATGAATATTGTAAATGCACAAACAGTAATTTCTCCGCATTGCAAGGTGCAATTCTGAAATTTTTTGCTTTTTCCTGCTCCTCTTAGCATGATAAAGAAGATTCAAAGAGAGTGAGATGCCAGCTCCTTTCATTCAGTCAGTAGCTTCAAACATTTCTGGTATATGAATAACATGATGTTTTTCAATGGCAAAAATCAATGAATATTGTAAATGCACAAACAGTAATTTCTCCGCATTGCAAGGTGCAATTCTGAAATTTTTTGCTTTTTCCTGCTCCTCTTAGCATGATAAAGAAGATTCAAAGAGAGTGAGATGCCAGCTCCTTTCATTCAGTCAGTAGCTTCAATCATTTCTGGATGTTTTTCAATGGCAAAAATCAATGAATATTGTAAATGCACAAACTGTAATTTCTCCGCATTGCAAGGTGCAATTCTGAAATTTTTTGCTTTTTCCTGCTCCTCTTAGCATGATAAAGAAGATTCAAAGAGAGTGAGATGCCAGCTCCTTTCATTCAGTCAGTAGCTTCAATCATTTCTGGACGTTTTTCAGTGGCAAAAATCAATGAATATTGTAAATGCACAAACAGTAATTTCTCCGCATTGCAAGGTGCAATTCTGAAATTTTTTGCTTTTTCCTGCTCCTCTTAGCATGATAAAGAAGATTCAAAGAGAGTGAGATGCCAGCTCCTTTCATTCAGTCAGTACCTTCAATCATTTCTGGACGTTTTTCAATGGCAAAAATCAATGAATATTGTAAATGCACAAACAGTAATTTCTCCGCATTGCAAGGTGCAAGTCTGAAATTTTTTGCTTTTTCCTGCTCCTCTTAGCATGATAAAGAAGATTCAAAGAGAGTGAGATGCCAGCTACTTTCATTCAGTCAGTAGCTTCAATCATTTCTGGACGTTTTTCAATGGTAAAAATCAATGAATATTGTAAATGCACAAACAGTAATTTCTCCACATTGCAAGGTGCAATTCTGAAATTTTTTGCTTTTTCCTGCTCCTCTTAGCATGATAAAGAAGATTCAAAGAGAGTGAGATGCCAGCTCCTTTCATTCAGTCAGTAGCTTCAAACATTTCTGGTATATGAATAACATGATGTTTTTCAATGGCAAAAATCAATGAATATTGTAAATGCACAAACAGTAATTTCTCCGCATTGCAAGGTGCAATTCTGAAATTTTTTGCTTTTTCCTGCTCCTCTTAGCATGATAAAGAAGATTCAAAGAGAGTGAGATGCCAGCTCCTTTCATTCAGTCAGTAGCTTCAATCATTTCTGGATGTTTTTCAATGGCAAAAATCAATGAATATTGTAAATGCACAAACTGTAATTTCTCCGCATTGCAAGGTGCAATTCTGAAATTTTTTGCTTTTTCCTGCTCCTCTTAGCATGATAAAGAAGATTCAAAGAGAGTGAGATGCCAGCTCCTTTCATTCAGTCAGTAGCTTCAATCATTTCTGGACGTTTTTCAATGGCAAAAATCAATGAATATTGTAAATGCACAAACAGTAATTTCTCCGCATTGCAAGGTGCAATTCTGAAATTTATTGCTTTTTCCTGCTCCTCTTAGCATGATAAAGAAGATTCAAAGAGAGTGAGATGCCAGCTCCTTTCATTCAGTCAGTAGCTTCAATCATTTCTGGACGTTTTTCAATGGCAAAAATCAATGAATATTGTAAATGCACAAACAGTAATTTCTCCGCATTGCAAGGTGCAATTCTGAAAGTTTTTGCTTTTTCCCGCTCCTCTTAGCATGATAAAGAAGATTCAAAGAGAGTGAGGTGCCAGCTCCTTTCATTCAGTCAGTAGCTTCAAACATTTCTGGTATATGAATAACATGTTTTTCAATGGCAAAAATCAATGAATATTGTAAATGCACAAACAGTAATTTCTCCGCATTGCAAGGTGCAATTCTGAAATTTTTTGATTTTTCCTGCTCCTCTTAGCATGATAAAGAAGATTCAAAGAGAGTGAGATGCCAGCTCCTTTCATTCAGTCAGTAGGTTCAATCATTTCTGGATGTTTTTCAATGGCAAAAATCAATGAATATTGTAAATGCACAAACTGTAATTTCTCCGCATTGCAAGGTGCAATTCTGAAATTTTTTGCTTTTTCCTGCTCCTCTTAGCATGATAAAGAAGATTCAAAGAGAGTGAGATGCCAGCTCCTTTCATTCAGTCAGTAGCTTCAATCATTTCTGGACGTTTTTCAGTGGCAAAAATCAATGAATATTGTAAATGCACAAACAGTAATTTCTCCGCATTGCAAGGTGCAATTCTGAAATTTTTTGCTTTTTCCTGCTCCTCTTAGCATGATAAAGAAGATTCAAAGAGAGTGAGATGCCAGCTCCTTTCATTCAGTCAGTACCTTCAATCATTTCTGGACGTTTTTCAATGGCAAAAATCAATGAATATTGTAAATGCACAAACAGTAATTTCTCCGCATTGCAAGGTGCAAGTCTGAAATTTTTTGCTTTTTCCTGCTCCTCTTAGCATGATAAAGAAGATTTAAAGAGAGTGAGATGCCAGCTACTTTCATTCAGTCAGTAGCTTCAATCATTTCTGGACGTTTTTCAATGGTAAAAATCAATGAATATTGTAAATGCACAAACAGTAATTTCTCCACATTGCAAGGTGCAATTCTGAAATTTTTTGCTTTTTCCTGCTCCTCTTAGCATGATAAAGAAGATTCAAAGAGAGTGAGATGCCAGCTCCTTTCATTCAGTCAGTAGCTTCAAAGATTTCTGGTATATGAATAACATGATGTTTTTCAATGGCAAAAATCAATGAATATTGTAAATGCACAAACAGTAATTTCTCCGCATTGCAAGGTGCAATTCTGAAATTTTTTGCTTTTTCCTGCTCCTCTTAGCATGATAAAGAAGATTCAAAGAGAGTGAGATGCCAGCTCCTTTCATTCAGTCAGTACCTTCAATCATTTCTGGACGTTTTTCAATGGCAAAAATCAATGAATATTGTAAATGCACAAACAGTAATTTCTCCGCATTGCAAGGTGCAATTCTGAAATTTTTTGCTTTTTCCCGCTCCTCTTAGCATGATAAAGAAGATTCAAAGAGAGTGAGGTGCCAGCTCCTTTCATTCAGTCAGTAGCTTCAAACATTTCTGGTATATGAATAACATGTTTTTCAATGGCAAAAATCAATGAATATTGTAAATGCACAAACAGTAATTTCTCCGCATTGCAAGGTGCAATTCTGAAATTTTTCGCTTTTTCCTGCTCCTCTTAGCATGATAAGAAGATTCAAAGAGAGTGAGATGCCAGCTCCTTTCATTCAGTCAGTAGCTTCAATCATTTCTGGACGTTTTTCAATGGCAAAAATCAATGAATATTGTAAATGCACAAACAGCAATTTCTCCGCATTGCAAGGTGCAATTCTGAAATTTTTTGCTTTTTCCTGCTCCTCTTAGCATGATAAAGAAGATTCAAAGAGAGTGAGATGTCAGCTCCTTTCATTCAGTCAGTAGCTTCAAACATTTCTGGTATATGAATAACATGATGTTTTTCAATGGCAAAAATCAATGAATATTGTAAATGCACAAACAGTAATTTCTCCGCATTGCAAGGTGCAATTCTGAAATTTTTTGCTTTTTCCTGCTCCTCTTAGCATGATAAAGAAGATTCAAAGAGAGTGAGATGCCAGCTCCTTTCATTCAGTCAGTAGCTTCAATCATTTCTGGATGTTTTTCAATGGCAAAAATCAATGAATATTGTAAATGCACAAACAGTAATTTCTCCGCATTGCAAGGTGCAATTCTGAAATTTTTTGCTTTTTCCTGCTCCTCTTAGCATGATAAAGAAGATTCAAAGAGAGTGAGATGCCAGCTCCTTTCGTTCAGTCAGTAGCTTCAATCATTTCTGGACGTTTTTCAATGGCAAAAATCATTGAATATTATAAATGCACAAACAGTAATTTCTCCGCATTGCAAGGTGCAATTCTGAAATTTTTTGCTTTTTCCCGCTCCTCTTAGCATGATAAAGAAGATTCAAAGAGAGTGAGGTGCCAGCTCCTTTCATTCAGTCAGTAGCTTCAAACATTTCTGGTATATGAATAACATGTTTTTCAATGGCAAAAATCAATGAATATTGTAAATGCACAAACAGTAATTTCTCCGCATTGCAAGGTGCAATTCTGAAATTTTTTGCTTTTTCCTGCTCCTCTTAGCATGATAAAGAAGATTCAAAGAGAGTGAGATGCCAGCTCCTTTCATTCAGTCAGTAGCTTCAATCATTTCTGGACGTTTTTCAATGGCAAAAATCAATGAATATTGTAAATGCACAAACAGTAATTTCTCCGCATTGCAAGGTGCAATTCTGAAATTTTTTGCTTTTTCCTGCTCCTCTTAGCATGATAAAGAAGATTCAAAGAGAGTGAGATGTCAGCTCCTTTCATTCAGTCAGTAGCTTCAAACATTTCTGGTATATGAATAACATGATGTTTTTCAATGGCAAAAATCAATGAATATTGTAAATGCACAAACAGTAATTTCTCCGCATTGCAAGGTGCAATTCTGAAATTTTTTGCTTTTTCCTGCTCCTCTTAGCATGATAAAGAAGATTCAAAGAGAGTGAGATGCCAGCTCCTTTCGTTCAGTCAGTAGCTTCAATCATTTCTGGACGTTTTTCAATGGCAAAAATCATTGAATATTATAAATGCACAAACAGTAATTTCTCCGCATTGCAAGGTGCAATTCTGAAATTTTTTGCTTTTTCCTGCTCCTCTTAGCATGATAAAGAAGATTCAAAGAGAGTGAGATGCCAGCTCCTTTCGTTCAGTCAGTAGCTTCAATCATTTCTGGACGTTTTTCAATGGCAAAAATCATTGAATATTATAAATGCACAAACAGTAATTTCTCCGCATTGCAAGGTGCAATTCTGAAATTTTTTGCTTTTTCCTGCTCCTCTTAGCATGATAAAGAAGATTCAAAGAGAGTGAGATGCCAGCTCCTTTCATTCAGTCAGTAGCTTCAAACATTTCTGGTATATGAATAACATGATGTTTTTCAATGGCAAAAATCAATGAATATTGTAAATGCACAAACAGTAATTTCTCCGCATTGCAAGGTGCAATTCTGAAATTTTTTGCTTTTTCCTGCTCCTCTTAGCATGATAAAGAAGATTCAAAGAGAGTGAGATGCCAGCTCCTTTCATTCAGTCAGTAGCTTCAATCATTTCTGGATGTTTTTCAATGGCAAAAATCAATGAATATTGTAAATGCACAAACAGTAATTTCTCCGCATTGCAAGGTGCAATTCTGAAATTTTTTGCTTTTTCCTGCTCCTCTTAGCATGATAAAGAAGATTCAAAGAGAGTGAGATGCCAGCTCCTTTCATTCAGTCAGTAGCTTCAATCATTTCTGGACGTTTTTCAATGGCAAAAACCAATGAATATTGTAAATGCACAAACAGTAATTTCTCCGCATTGCAAGGTGCAATTCTGAAATTTTTTGCTTTTTCCTGCTCCTCTTAGCATGATAAAGAAGATTCAAAGAGAGTGAGATGCCAGCTCCTTTCATTCAGTCAGTACCTTCAATCATTTCTGGACGTTTTTCAATGGCAAAAATCAATGAATATTGTAAATGCACAAACAGTAATTTCTCCGCATTGCAAGGTGCAATTCTGAAATTTTTTGCTTTTTCCCGCTCCTCTTAGCATGATAAAGAAGATTCAAAGAGAGTGAGGTGCCAGCTCCTTTCATTCAGTCAGTAGCTTCAAACATTTCTGGTATATGAATAACATGTTTTTCAATGGCAAAAATCAATGAATATTGTAAATGCACAAACAGTAATTTCTCCGCATTGCAAGGTGCAATTCTGAAATTTTTTGCTTTTATCTGCTCCTCTTAGCATGATAAGAAGATTCAAAGAGAGTGAGATGCCAGCTCCTTTCATTCAGTCAGTAGCTTCAATCATTTCTGGATGTTTTTCAATGGCAAAAATCAATGAATATTGTAAATGCACAAACAGCAATTTCTCCGCATTGCAAGGTGCAATTCTGAAATTTTTTGCTTTTTCCTGCTCCTCTTAGCATGATAAAGAAGATTCAAAGAGAGTGAGATGTCAGCTCCTTTCATTCAGTCAGTAGCTTCAAACATTTCTGGTATATGAATAACATGATGTTTTTCAATGGCAAAAATCAATGAATATTGTAAATGCACAAACAGTAATTTCTCCGCATTGCAAGGTGCAATTCTGAAATTTTTTGCTTTTTCCTGCTCCTCTTAGCATGATAAAGAAGATTCAAAGAGAGTGAGATGCCAGCTCCTTTCATTCAGTCAGTAGCTTCAATCATTTCTGGATGTTTTTCAATGGCAAAAATCAATGAATATTGTAAATGCACAAACAGTAATTTCTCCGCATTGCAAGGTGCAATTCTGAAATTTTTTGCTTTTTCCTGCTCCTCTTAGCATGATAAAGAAGATTCAAAGAGAGTGAGATGCCAGCTCCTTTCGTTCAGTCAGTAGCTTCAATCATTTCTGGACGTTTTTCAATGGCAAAAATCATTGAATATTATAAATGCACAAACAGTAATTTCTCCGCATTGCAAGGTGCAATTCTGAAATTTTTTGCTTTTTCCCGCTCCTCTTAGCATGATAAAGAAGATTCAAAGAGAGTGAGGTGCCAGCTCCTTTCATTCAGTCAGTAGCTTCAAACATTTCTGGTATATGAATAACATGTTTTTCAATGGCAAAAATCAATGAATATTGTAAATGCACAAACAGTAATTTCTCCGCATTGCAAGGTGCAATTCTGAAATTTTTTGCTTTTTCCTGCTCCTCTTAGCATGATAAAGAAGATTCAAAGAGAGTGAGATGCCAGCTCCTTTCATTCAGTCAGTAGCTTCAATCATTTCTGGACGTTTTTCAATGGCAAAAATCAATGAATATTGTAAATGCACAAACAGTAATTTCTCCGCATTGCAAGGTGCAATTCTGAAATTTTTTGCTTTTTCCTGCTCCTCTTAGCATGATAAAGAAGATTCAAAGAGAGTGAGATGTCAGCTCCTTTCATTCAGTCAGTAGCTTCAAACATTTCTGGTATATGAATAACATGATGTTTTTCAATGGCAAAAATCAATGAATATTGTAAATGCACAAACAGTAATTTCTCCGCATTGCAAGGTGCAATTCTGAAATTTTTTGCTTTTTCCTGCTCCTCTTAGCATGATAAAGAAGATTCAAAGAGAGTGAGATGCCAGCTCCTTTCATTCAGTCAGTAGCTTCAATCATTTCTGGATGTTTTTCAATGGCAAAAATCAATGAATATTGTAAATGCACAAACAGTAATTTCTCCGCATTGCAAGGTGCAATTCTGAAATTTTTTGCTTTTTCCTGCTCCTCTTAGCATGATAAAGAAGATTCAAAGAGAGTGAGATGCCAGCTCCTTTCGTTCAGTCAGTAGCTTCAATCATTTCTGGACGTTTTTCAATGGCAAAAATCATTGAATATTATAAATGCACAAACAGTAATTTCTCCGCATTGCAAGGTGCAATTCTGAAATTTTTTGCTTTTTCCTGCTCCTCTTAGCATGATAAAGAAGATTCAAAGAGAGTGAGATGCCAGCTCCTTTCGTTCAGTCAGTAGCTTCAATCATTTCTGGACGTTTTTCAATGGCAAAAATCATTGAATATTATAAATGCACAAACAGTAATTTCTCCGCATTGCAAGGTGCAATTCTGAAATTTTTTACTTTTTCCTGCTCCTCTTAGCATGATAAAGAAGATTCAAAGAGAGTGAGATGCCAGCTCCTTTCATTCAGTCAGTAGCTTCAATCATTTCTGGCATATGAATAACATGATGTTTTTCAATGGCAAAAATCAATGAATATTGTAAATGCACAAACAGTAATTTCTCCGCATTGCAAGGTGCAATTCTGAAATTTTTTGCTTTTTCCTGCTCCTCTTAGCATGATAAAGAAGATTCAAAGAGAGTGAGATGCCAGCTCCTTTCATTCAGTCAGTAGCTTCAAACATTTCTGGTATATGAATAACATGATGTTTTTCAATGGCAAAAATCAATGAATATTGTAAATGCACAAACAGTAATTTCTCCGCATTGCAAGGTGCAAGTCTGAAATTTTTTGCTTTTTCCTGCTCCTCTTAGCATGATAAAGAAGATTCAAAGAGAGTGAGATGCCAGCTACTTTCATTCAGTCAGTAGCTTCAATCATTTCTGGACGTTTTTCAATGGTAAAAATCAATGAATATTGTAAATGCACAAACAGTAATTTCTCCACATTGCAAGGTGCAATTCTGAAATTTTTTGCTTTTTCCTGCTCCTCTTAGCATGATAAAGAAGATTCAAAGAGAGTGAGATGCCAGCTCCTTTCATTCAGTCAGTAGCTTCAAACATTTCTGGTATATGAATAACATGATGTTTTTCAATGGCAAAAATCAATGAATATTGTAAATGCACAAACAGTAATTTCTCCGCATTGCAAGGTGCAATTCTGAAATTTTTTGCTTTTTCCTGCTCCTCTTAGCATGATAAAGAAGATTCAAAGAGAGTGAGAAGCCAGCTCCTTTCATTCAGTCAGTAGCTTCAAACATTTCTGGTATATGAATAACATGATGTTTTTCAATGGCAAAAATCAATGAATATTGTAAATGCACAAACAGTAATTTCTCCGCATTGCAAGGTGCAATTCTGAAATTTTTTGCTTTTTCCTGCTCCTCTTAGCATGATAAGAAGATTCAAAGAGAGTGAGATGCCAGCTCCTTTCATTCAGTCAGTAGCTTCAATCATTTCTGGACGTTTTTCAATGGCAAAAATCAATGAATATTGTAAATGCACAAACAGCAATTTCTCCGCATTGCAAGGTGCAATTCTGAAATTTTTTGATTTTTCCTGCTCCTCTTAGCATGATAAAGAAGATTCAAAGAGAGTGAGATGTCAGCTCCTTTCATTCAGTCAGTAGCTTCAAACATTTCTGGTATATGAATAACATGATGTTTTTCAATGGCAAAAATCAATGAATATTGTAAATGCACAAACAGTAATTTCTCCGCATTGCAAGGTGCAATTCTGAAATTTTTTGCTTTTTCCTGCTCCTCTTAGCATGATAAAGAAGATTCAAAGAGAGTGAGATGCCAGCTCCTTTCATTCAGTCAGTAGCTTCAATCATTTCTGGATGTTTTTCAATGGCAAAAATCAATGAATATTGTAAATGCACAAACAGTAATTTCTCCACATTGCAAGGTGCAATTCTGAAATTTTTTGCTTTTTCCTGCTCCTCTTAGCATGATAAAGAAGATTCAAAGAGAGTGAGATGCCAGCTCCTTTCGTTCAGTCAGTAGCTTCAATCATTTCTGGACGTTTTTCAATGGCAAAAATCATTGAATATTATAAATGCACAAACAGTAATTTCTCCGCATTGCAAGGTGCAATTCTGAAATTTTTTGCTTTTTCCCGCTCCTCTTAGCATGATAAAGAAGATTCAAAGAGAGTGAGGTGCCAGCTCCTTTCATTCAGTCAGTAGCTTCAAACATTTCTGGTATATGAATAACATGTTTTTCAATGGCAAAAATCAATGAATATTGTAAATGCACAAACAGTAATTTCTCCGCATTGCAAGGTGCAATTCTGAAATTTTTTGCTTTTTCCTGCTCCTCTTAGCATGATAAAGAAGATTCAAAGAGAGTGAGATGCCAGCTCCTTTCATTCAGTCAGTAGCTTCAATCATTTCTGGACGTTTTTCAATGGCAAAAATCAATGAATATTGTAAATGCACAAACAGTAATTTCTCCGCATTGCAAGGTGCAATTCTGAAATTTTTTGCTTTTTCCTGCTCCTCTTAGCATGATAAAGAAGATTCAAAGAGAGTGAGATGTCAGCTCCTTTCATTCAGTCAGTAGCTTCAAACATTTCTGGTATATGAATAACATGATGTTTTTCAATGGCAAAAATCAATGAATATTGTAAATGCACAAACAGTAATTTCTCCGCATTGCAAGGTGCAATTCTGAAATTTTTTGCTTTTTCCTGCTCCTCTTAGCATGATAAAGAAGATTCAAAGAGAGTGAGATGCCAGCTCCTTTCATTCAGTCAGTAGCTTCAATCATTTCTGGATGTTTTTCAATGGCAAAAATCAATGAATATTGTAAATGCACAAACAGTAATTTCTCCGCATTGCAAGGTGCAATTCTGAAATTTTTTGCTTTTTCCTGCTCCTCTTAGCATGATAAAGAAGATTCAAAGAGAGTGAGATGCCAGCTCCTTTCGTTCAGTCAGTAGCTTCAATCATTTCTGGACGTTTTTCAATGGCAAAAATCATTGAATATTATAAATGCACAAACAGTAATTTCTCCGCATTGCAAGGTGCAATTCTGAAATTTTTTGCTTTTTCCTGCTCCTCTTAGCATGATAAAGAAGATTCAAAGAGAGTGAGATGCCAGCTCCTTTCGTTCAGTCAGTAGCTTCAATCATTTCTGGACGTTTTTCAATGGCAAAAATCATTGAATATTATAAATGCACAAACAGTAATTTCTCCGCATTGCAAGGTGCAATTCTGAAATTTTTTACTTTTTCCTGCTCCTCTTAGCATGATAAAGAAGATTCAAAGAGAGTGAGATGCCAGCTCCTTTCATTCAGTCAGTAGCTTCAATCATTTCTGGCATATGAATAACATGATGTTTTTCAATGGCAAAAATCAATGAATATTGTAAATGCACAAACAGTAATTTCTCCGCATTGCAAGGTGCAATTCTGAAATTTTTTGCTTTTTCCTGCTCCTCTTAGCATGATAAAGAAGATTCAAAGAGAGTGAGATGCCAGCTCCTTTCATTCAGTCAGTAGCTTCAAACATTTCTGGTATATGAATAACATGATGTTTTTCAATGGCAAAAATCAATGAATATTGTAAATGCACAAACAGTAATTTCTCCGCATTGCAAGGTGCAAGTCTGAAATTTTTTGCTTTTTCCTACTCCTCTTAGCATGATAAAGAAGATTCAAAGAGAGTGAGATGCCAGCTACTTTCATTCAGTCAGTAGCTTCAATCATTTCTGGACGTTTTTCAATGGTAAAAATCAATGAATATTGTAAATGCACAAACAGTAATTTCTCCACATTGCAAGGTGCAATTCTGAAATTTTTTGCTTTTTCCTGCTCCTCTTAGCATGATAAAGAAGATTCAAAGAGAGTGAGATGCCAGCTCCTTTCATTCAGTCAGTAGCTTCAAACATTTCTGGTATATGAATAACATGATGTTTTTCAATGGCAAAAATCAATGAATATTGTAAATGCACAAACAGTAATTTCTCCGCATTGCAAGGTGCAATTCTGAAATTTTTTGCTTTTTCCTGCTCCTCTTAGCATGATAAAGAAGATTCAAAGAGAGTGAGATGCCAGCTCCTTTCATTCAGTCAGTAGCTTCAATCATTTCTGGATGTTTTTCAATGGCAAAAATCAATGAATATTGTAAATGCAAAAACTGTAATTTCTCCGCATTGCAAGGTGCAATTCTGAAATTTTTTGCTTTTTCCTGCTCCTCTTAGCATGATAAAGAAGATTCAAAGAGAGTGAGATGCCAGCTCCTTTCATTCAGTCAGTAGCTTCAATCATTTCTGGACGTTTTTCAATGGCAAAAACCAATGAATATTGTAAATGCACAAACAGTAATTTCTCCGCATTGCAAGGTGCAATTCTGAAATTTTTTGCTTTTTCCTGCTCCTCTTAGCATGATAAAGAAGATTCAAAGAGAGTGAGATGCCAGCTCCTTTCATTCAGTCAGTACCTTCAATCATTTCTGGACGTTTTTCAATGGCAAAAATCAATGAATATTGTAAATGCACAAACAGTAATTTCTCCGCATTGCAAGGTGCAATTCTGAAATTTTTTGCTTTTTCCTGCTCCTCTTAGCATGATAAAGAATATTCAAAGAGAGTGAGATGCCAGCTCCTTTCATTCAGTCAGTAGCTTCAAACATTTCTGGTATATGAATAACATGATGTTTTTCAATGGCAAAAATCAATGAATATTGTAAATGCACAAACAGTAATTTCTCCGCATTGCAAGGTGCAATTCTGAAATTTTTTGCTTTTTCCTGCTCCTCTTAGCATGATAAAGAAGATTCAAAGAGAGTGAGATGCCAGCTCCTTTCATTCAGTCAGTAGCTTCAATCATTTCTGGATGTTTTTCAATGGCAAAAATCAATGAATATTGTAAATGCACAAACAGTAATTTCTCCGCATTGCAAGGTGCAATTCTGAAATTTTTTGCTTTTTCCTGCTCCTCTTAGCATGATAAAGAAGATTCAAAGAGAGTGAGATGTCAGCTCCTTTCATTCAGTCAGTAGCTTCAAACATTTCTGGTATATGAATAACATGATGTTTTTCAATGGCAAAAATCAATGAATATTGTAAATGCACAAACAGTAATTTCTCCGCATTGCAAGGTGCAATTCTGAAATTTTTTGCTTTTTCCTGCTCCTCTTAGCATGATAAAGAAGATTCAAAGAGAGTGAGATGCCAGCTCCTTTCGTTCAGTCAGTAGCTTCAATCATTTCTGGACGTTTTTCAATGGCAAAAATCATTGAATATTATAAATGCACAAACAGTAATTTCTCCGCATTGCAAGGTGCAATTCTGAATTTTTTTTTACTTTTTCCTGCTCCTCTTAGCATGATAAAGAAGATTCAAAGAGAGTGAGATGCCAGCTCCTTTCATTCAGTCAGTAGCTTCAATCATTTCTGGTATATGAATAACATGATGTTTTTCAATGGCAAAAATCAATGAATATTGTAAATGCACAAACAGTAATTTCTCCGCATTGCAAGGTGCAAGTCTGAAATTTTTTGCTTTTTCCTGCTCCTCTTAGCATGATAAAGAAGATTCAAAGAGAGTGAGATGCCAGCTACTTTCATTCAGTCAGTAGCTTCAATCATTTCTGGACGTTTTTCAATGGTAAAAATCAATGAATATTGTAAATGCACAAACAGTAATTTCTCCACATTGCAAGGTGCAATTCTGAAATTTTTTGCTTTTTCCTGCTCCTCTTAGCATGATAAAGAAGATTCAAAGAGAGTGAGATGCCAGCTCCTTTCATTCAGTCAGTAGCTTCAAACATTTCTGGTATATGAATAACATGATGTTTTTCAATGGCAAAAATCAATGAATATTGTAAATGCACAAACAGTAATTTCTCCGCATTGCAAGGTGCAATTCTGAAATTTTTTGCTTTTTCCTGCTCCTCTTAGCATGATAAAGAAGATTCAAAGAGAGTGAGGTGCCAGCTCCTTTCATTCAGTCAGTAGCTTCAAACATTTCTGGTATATGAATAACATGTTTTTCAATGGCAAAAATCAATGAATATTGTAAATGCACAAACAGTAATTTCTCCGCATTGCAAGGTGCAATTCTGAAATTTTTTGCTTTTTCCTGCTCCTCTTAGCATGATAAAGAAGATTCAAAGAGAGTGAGAAGCCAGCTCCTTTCATTCAGTCAGTAGCTTCAAACATTTCTGGTATATGAATAACATGATGTTTTTCAATGGCAAAAATCAATGAATATTGTAAATGCACAAACAGTAATTTCTCCGCATTGCAAGGTGCAATTCTGAAATTTTTTGCTTTTTCCTGCTCCTCTTAGCATGATAAGAAGATTCAAAGAGAGTGAGATGCCAGCTCCTTTCATTCAGTCAGTAGCTTCAATCATTTCTGGACGTTTTTCAATGGCAAAAATCAATGAATATTGTAAATGCACAAACAGCAATTTCTCCGCATTGCAAGGTGCAATTCTGAAATTTTTTGATTTTTCCTGCTCCTCTTAGCATGATAAAGAAGATTCAAAGAGAGTGAGATGTCAGCTCCTTTCATTCAGTCAGTAGCTTCAAACATTTCTGGTATATGAATAACATGATGTTTTTCAATGGCAAAAATCAATGAATATTGTAAATGCACAAACAGTAATTTCTCCGCATTGCAAGGTGCAATTCTGAAATTTTTTGCTTTTTCCTGCTCCTCTTAGCATGATAAAGAAGATTCAAAGAGAGTGAGATGCCAGCTCCTTTCATTCAGTCAGTAGCTTCAATCATTTCTGGATGTTTTTCAATGGCAAAAATCAATGAATATTGTAAATGCACAAACAGTAATTTCTCCGCATTGCAAGGTGCAATTCTGAAATTTTTTGCTTTTTCCTGCTCCTCTTAGCATGATAAAGAAGATTCAAAGAGAGTGAGATGCCAGCTCCTTTCGTTCAGTCAGTAGCTTCAATCATTTCTGGACGTTTTTCAATGGCAAAAATCATTGAATATTATAAATGCACAAACAGTAATTTCTCCGCATTGCAAGGTGCAATTCTGAAATTTTTTGCTTTTTCCCGCTCCTCTTAGCATGATAAAGAAGATTCAAAGAGAGTGAGGTGCCAGCTCCTTTCATTCAGTCAGTAGCTTCAAACATTTCTGGTATATGAATAACATGTTTTTCAATGGCAAAAATCAATGAATATTGTAAATGCACAAACAGTAATTTCTCCGCATTGCAAGGTGCAATTCTGAAATTTT